>NC_068985.1:127462884-127476059 GCF_001194135.2 Octopus bimaculoides
GTGTGTGGGGGAGGGGAGGGGTGGTCCAAATTTTTTTTAGGGGGAATCGCATGACCGTGACATATAGAACACATTATCGAAAACGAAAATCGTCAAAATTAAAAAATAAAAAAGTTACAGCCATTTTCCCTCAGTGTCTAATTCCAATGTCCACCAAAAAATTTAGATTCTGATTGTTGGAGTGCATCGTACAATGGGATTACTGAAATAGATGTGACACCAAAATACACCCTGGAAGAACGTAAAACGATGTTTTAAGAGTAAGATGGAGAAGATTCAACAAAAAAAATTTACTTTGTTTACATGTTTTGCACATTCGGGCGCGATAATTGTTGTAGGATCGACTAGTCACGACCGACTAGCTTACTCGAGTGCGCGCCCCAGGACCCCTCTTCTGGAATAGAACCGGAATGAGAACCCAAGTTCGAAATTTCCCCAAGGATGAAGGCTGGAGGGTAAATCAGCGAAAACATTGTGTTTACAACCAATTTGACGAGGACAACTATTCGTCAAATGTAAATAATGTGCATAATTCCTCACATCTTAAATATAGAACATTATAAACATTTATTTGATATTTAATATACGTCTAAAACCACAATTGACTTCATCGGTTGAGGATGAGAAATTAGGAATTGATGGCGAAACATTGAAGACTGCATTAATGTCGGGAATTGATTTGGTCGAAATTGGCGACAAAAGCCTGCTTCACTGTTTTGATGTTTTGATGGTGAGTTGATAAAGATTTGCTTCAAGGATGTAATGATTTGTGTACAGAATAGATTTATTCTGTGAACGTTGCAATTATAATTCAATGTGGTGGGCATATGGACCGTCAGGAAGCTATGTGACGTGAGAACTGAAAGTGTGAGTGACAAGCAGATAAATATGTAATAACTTTTTAAGGGAGGAGATTTAGCAGCAGCCAAAAAATTTTATCTCTTGACACTGGTTTGAATTTTAATTGAGAAATATGTTTTGTGATTTCTAACTTTGGAATCCTTTGTTTTTTTTTTTAATTTCAGGCAAGTTAGTGGTCTGACAGCTTATTAATGCCCTTTGTATAATAGAACTAATATTAAATGTTTAGCTCTTACTATACTTATTGCACAATGAATCACGTCTGTAAATATAGAAATATGTGTTGCAGTAGAAAAAACCAAAGGCGGAGATAAAGGACATGAAGAACCGCATCCACTTTCGGCTCCTTGTTGTTTTGTTATTCTACAGAAACCCAATATAAAGATCCTCAGCCCCTAAGGAAAAAAAAAACAACTTATAGCCTGCTGGGTGTTAACAACTGTCTCGAAAACGAATAAGAACAACAAAATTTGCGCAAACGAACCTGGTGGGGTGAGAGGATATTCGGAAAATTCAAAAAAAAAAGAGATCCGATTTTTCCCCTCATAACTTTCAGGAAAATTGACATACATTATATATATATATAGGCGTAGGAGTGGCTGTGTGGTAAGTAGCTTGCTTACCAACCACATGGTCCCGGGTTCAGTCCCACTGCGTGGCATCTTGGGCAAGTGTCTTCTAGTATAGCCTCGGGCCGACCAATGCCTTGTGAGTGGATTTGGTAGACGGAAACTGAAAGAAGCCTGTCGTATATATGTATATATATATATGTATGTGTGTGTGTTTGTCCCCCCAACATCGCTTGACAACCGATGCTGGTGTGTTTATGTCCCTGTAACTTAGCGGTTCGGCAAAAGAGACCGAAAGAATAAGTACTAGGCTTCCAAAGAATAAGTCCTGGGGTTGATTTGCTCGACTAAAGGCGGTGCTCCAGCATGGCCACAGTCAAAAGACTGAAACAAGTAAAAGAGTATATATATATATATATTTACGAAGTACCACGTCTTTGGCCACGGCAAATCATATTCTTAAAAAAAAAAGTGTTTGTTAAATTCCAATTAAAAAAAAACTATTTCTTTCCAATTGTACGGCTTTGGCCTTCAAGCAGGCTATCCACATGCTAGAAATAACAGCCAAATCTTACCAAACTGCGATAACATAATGAAAGAAATATGTAATCAATCTGCCCATTTTGAGATCTAAATCGTTTCACCCGAGCTAAAAAGAAAATTTAAAAAATAGTGCAATTTGTGTAAAACAAAGTATTAAACGAATCTGGAAAAAAAAAAAATGCGCGCTGGTAAACGGGGTGAATGGGAGAGTATTCGGAAAATTCACATTAGGAATGTTGCGAATCCTCTCACCATTTCCCCGTTCGTTGACGAACATTTTTTCTTCATATTCGTTTAGTAGACATTATTTTACACCTAGTACACATTTTTTTTTCATTTATGTAGCGTTGAATTTCGCTTTAGTTTGACCGTTGTGCGTTGGTCAAATGATTTTCTTTAATTTCACTTTGTCACAGTATTTCTTTGCTATCTCTGAAAGAAATCTTTGCAGAAAGGGGAGTAGATTGATTACATATTTCTTTCATTATGTTATCGTAGTTTTGTGAGATTTGGCTGTTATTTCTCGCATGTAGATATCCTGCTTGAAGTCCAAGGCCTTAGAATTGGGAGGGTGTGTTGATATTTTTCCCCCCAATATATATATCCATTTTCCTAAAAGTTATGAGGAAAAAATCGGATCTTGTAAATTTTCCGCAAGTCATCTCCCTGCACCCAAGTTAGCGTAAATTTTTTTTTTTTTTCATATTCGTTTTCACCATAAGTACAGCTTTCTGTCCCCAACCCGACTTTGGGTGATCATAACTTTCAGAAAAATGGGTATTTTCTAAAGAAATTTTCTACGAATATGTGTTATATCATGTAGATTCCGAATATACAAACTTTTGAGGGCAAAATGTTTTCGGAGAGGGTGGTGTGGGTTAATTTCGGAAAACTCACCAGAGTCCACTTCAATTCCTCTTAACTTTCAAGAAAATGTATATAGGACGTAATAATTTTGGGGGAAACAATTGAAAGCTATTTTTGAGAACCAGTCCTCATTCGTAGATGTTTCGGAACAAGTCATCCATATGTGTTTTATTTATTTTCCCCATTGGAGCATACTTAAAAACTGAATTTGGGATTACAATTTTGAAATGTTCTTTTCTTTTATTTATTTTATTTACTTATTTATTTATTTATTTATTTAATTTTATTTTATTTTTTGACGATTCTGAATTTCCGCAGTCAAAAAGGTTGGTTTCTCTTAAAAAAAAAAAAAAGAAAAACCCCAAAACCCAGAAGTGGGGCGGTCCACATCCTTTAGCTCTGCTAAAAACCAAATTATTAAGATTTTGAATAATTGAAACTCCAGCATGAGAAAAAATATGTTCATTTTAACATATTTAATGTTAAAAACTTTTCAAAATTTATAAGAAATAAATATGCTACAAGTGTACCGGTTTGCTTCAGCAGGTTCCATCAAACCTTGTGGTGTGCAACCAATTGAAGCACTTGGTGCTGCATTGATGTTCTTTTTTCTTTCTCTCTCCACCTTTTTTTTATTTTGCTTTTTTTCTTTGTCTTTCCTTTGTATTATATGTACCATTTATAGGGCTGGGTCAAAGTCTCGGCTACTCGGGCAGTCACCCGGGGCACTACAAAGACAAGGAAATTTCAACGACTGTCATCTTGTATACGCTGAAGTTCAGCCTGCCTGAGGTGATAACAACTGTAGGACCAGCCCTGATCATTTTACCTCACTTTTTACTTGCTGTTTGTATTGTACGCTACGTATAATTTTACGTTTCGTCTCAATCTGCAATGAAATACAAAAGAAAAAAAAATAATAAAATGCTGGTTATCTTCAGTCATTTGATTGCGGCCGTGCTGGAGCATCACCTTGAAGAGTTTTAGTTGAATGAATCGACCCCAGTACATATTTTTTTTCTTTTAAGCTTGGCACTTATTGTACGGTTCTCTTTTTATTAAACCACTAAGTTATAGGGATGTAAACACATCAACACTGGTTGTCAAGTAGTGAAGGGGAACAAGCATAGATACACACACAGACACACAGACAATGGACCCCTTTCAATGTCCTACCAAATTCACTCACAAGTCTTTGGTTGGCCTGAATCTATAGTAGAAAACATTAGCCTAAGGCTTCACACAATTGGATTGAACCCAAAACCATGTGATTGGGAAGCAAATTCCTTATCATACAGCCACTACCTCAGTCTAGGGAAACCTAGAATGAGTTTCCTTGTCCAATTAAACACAATCTGTATAACTGTCAACGCTATCAATGTGATTACAAATAAACTTCAAAAATAATGCAAATTGCTATCAAACATAGGCCTCCTTCATCACTTGCAACATGTCTCCTTTCTCTGTGACCACCACTACTATTACATCTTCCAGACACTTGCATTTCTATTGCACACACATATGGTTTCTTGCCTTTCCATCAAATCTGTGCTGAGAACTTCCTGGTTAAGGCATAGTGTTTCAACATGGGTGCAAGTTGTTTGATAATTACATGAGTAGTTGGGTGTTCCTTTGAACAAATTAGATAAAGGCCATGAGTTTAGGAATCCTGTTTATCATTACATAAGTGACATGATACTCATCCCCATCAGCATGTTTTGTTGTAGCTCCTGGTTGACACGACAGTACATCTGATGGACTGTGGAAGCTCTGTGGATGTATTGGAGGCCATCAAACTGTTTCCTTTATTCTTCTAGGCTCAAACATCTGAGGTAGTGTTCATCTGCCATTGTGGATGCTGTTTCAGTTCAATGTTAGGGTGTGATCAATGCAAGAGGAAATTCTATTAAGGAATATATGATTGTAGATTTTTGAGGCTTGAGATAAGATTGTGATTCCTCTGTAGTTTTGAGGCAGGTGAAGGTAACCATTCTTTGAAATTGGAACAAGAATGATACTCTAATCTCTAAATCTACAACTCTATGCACTTTCACAGTTTCTGTATTAAGTCCATTTAAGCAGCTAAATATAGTCAGCTGTGACCAAGAAAGTTGAATACTCCATCGAACTTTCTTTATTGTATATAGAAATAGAATAAAAATTTCTACTATTTAACCTTCACTTGTTTTAAATATCCTCAATATCTTATTGTCTTTTTTATTTTAGGTTATCTGCTGAGATCCTTATGAGTGAATTTTTGATTTTAGAGCCATTATCAATACTATCTGTGAGCAATTAATGGAAGCTATACAACACTAATGTAATCCAGTTTATTTAAAACTATGGTGTTTTATTTTAGAATATTTGTCCTGAATTGAGATTAAAAAGCAAAATTTCTCAGCTTCCCTGTCTGGAATACATATAAGACAGTTTTGCATTCTTATTACACTTGGATAAATATATCAAAGCAGTTTTATTCAGATGGCAGTAAAAATTACAGTTGATGGAAATACAGCAGTAGAAATATTTTTTAGGAACAAACTCTACAAATCAATACAAGAAAAAAATATCTTATATTGTGATGAAGGAAAAAGAAATTTTCTGAAAAGGAAGTATTTGACAAATTGGAAGAATTGATTTTCTTTTTTTTTTTTTTCTTTTTTTCTTACGAGATGCCAAAAATGTTAGGAGAAACATTATACCACTGTGATATCTGTAACAAGTCATTTTCACACAAATGTAACCTCACTACACACAAACGAATTCATACAGGAGAGAGACCCTATCACTGTGATATTTGTTGTAAATCATTCTCACATAGAAATAGCTTAACTAATCACAAATGGTTTCATTTAGGAGAAAAGCCATATCACTGCAATATCTGTGGCAAATCATTCTGTGAGGCTGGTAACTTAACTAAACACAAACGCATTCATACTGGAGAGAAGCCATATCACTGTAACATTTGTGGTAATTCATTCTCTCACATTAGTACCTTAACTAATCACAAACGTACTCATACAGGAGACAGGCCATATAACTGTGAGATCTGTAGTAAATCATTCTCTCACAAAAATAGTTTAACTAACCATAAACGCTTTCATTCTGGAGAGAAGCCATATCTCTGTGATATCTGTGGTAAATCATTCTCTGAAACAGGTAACTTATCTATACACAAGCGTATTCATACTGGAGAGAAACCACATCACTGTCATGTCTGTGGTAAATCATTCTCTCATATAGGGACTTTAACTAAACACAAACACACACACACAGGAGAGAAGCCATATCAGTGTGATATCTGTGGTAAATCATTCTCTCATGTAGGTACTTTGACCCAGCACAAACACACACACACAGGAGAGAAACCCTATCAGTGTGATATCTGTGGTAAATCATTCTCTTATATAAGTACATTGACTCAGCACAAGCTCAATCATACAGGGGAGAAGCCATATCATTGTGATATCTGTGGTAAATCATTCTCTCAATCAGGTAACTTAAGTGAACACATGTATCTTCATGCGCAAGAGAAACACTATCATTGTGATATCTGTGGTAAATCTTTCTCTCAGAGAGGTGGCTTAATTGTACATATCCGTATTCATACAGGGGAGAAACCATATCATTGTGGTTTTTGTGATAAATCATTCTCTCATGCTTGTAGCTTAACAAAGCACAAACATATGCATACAGGAGAAAAACCATATCACTGTGACATTTGTAGTAAATCTTTCTCACAGCATAATCACTTAACCACTCACAAACGGTCTCACACAGGAGAGAAGCCATATCTCTGTGATATTTGTGGGAAGTCCTTCTCTTGCAGAGTTACCTTAACGAAGCACAAACGTACTCATACAGGTGAGAAACCATATCTCTGTGTTATCTGTGGCAAATCCTTCTCTGAGACAGGTAACTTAGCTATACACAAACGTATTCATACTGGTGAGAAACCATATCATTGTGGTATCTGTAGTAAATCATTCTCACAAAAATCTCACTTATGTTCACATGTATGTATTCAAACTGAATAGTAACTGCTTTTATGTAAAATATCTTTCTCTGCATCTAATATCTTATATCATCATAAATTTGCATACATGTGAGTAAACAATGTAATGTATATTAACAAGCATCAAACACTGTATTCTGTATAACCATAACAATATCAACTGTAATTATCACGCTGTAAAGTGGCTTGTATTTGGAAAAGCCTCCAGCTGTAAAAACCATACCAAAGCAGACCTTGCTGTTGCCACATAAAAGCACCCAGTCCACTCTGTAAATTGTTTAGCATTAGGAAGGACATCCAGTGGTAGAAACGGTGCCAAAAATAGACCTTGCTGATGTTGATGTTATGTTAAAAGCACCCAGTCCACTCTGTAATGTGTTTAGCATTAAGAAGGATATTCAGCCATGAAAATCATGCCAAAACAGACCTTGCTGATGTCACGTGAAAATCATCCTGTTGACTCTATAAAGTGGTTGGCATTAGGAAGGTCATCCAGTTGTAAAATTATAGCAAAACAGAAAGTGAAGCTCAGTGTTGTCCTCTAACTTGACAGCTTCTGTCCAACCATTCAACCCATGCTATCATGAAAGAAAGTATATGAGAATGATTTAGGAAAATATTTGTTAGAATACTGTTATGTATTTCAGTTAACAACTATCAAAAAGGAAGGGAAACTGTTATGTTTAACTTTGTTGGCCAAAGCTTGAGAAATGTATTCTTATCTATCAGCTATAACATCACTGTACACTTATTATATTACAAAGAAATACATAAACCATAAAAGAAAAATAATTCATCAGAACCTAATAAGATATACAGATTATAAAGTTGAAGAATTTGGAGTGAAGCTGGACAGTTATTTTTTAATCATTACAATTGTTTGCACACAACATGGTTCTTCAAAAGTACAAGTATTCGTTGATGCAGCTGTTTATTTGCACATTCATGTGTATACATACACATGAGCATAGGTACATGTGTGTGTATACAGGCAGATATAAATAGATTTGTTTGTGTGTGTGTGTGGGGGGGGATATGAGCGAGTATGTGTATATGTATCTGACCACTGAATATTGAAGGTCAGCTAATAAAATTTGCATGGACAGCAAACAACCATCCACTACCACTCATAGCAGTGCATCGAACACACTCTGGCTGCAAACAACATCAATCTACCAACTGCTACAAATTTCCAATGAAGATGGATGGCTGGGATGATTTGAAGTCAAATATTTTAAAGTAACGGAGGCAACACTTGAATATCACTTGAAGTAATACAACTAGATCTCATTGTACAAATAAACAGTTTCATAGTCAAAAAAACCTGTATTTTTGTAGAACTATGTTGTGTGGAAAGAATTATAGTTTAAAAAAAAACAAAAAGACTGTCCAACCATACTCCTTTTTGTAGAATCCCGATGTCTTCAACTTTATAGTCACACACAATGAAAATCCAAGCATAAACCTGGAAGTATATCATAATGCTATTGGATAGCATTATGTAATTCTGAGGGCAGACTAGCTTTATACTGCACTCTGCCAACTTCCTAATGGAATATACTGTAACTCTATATTTAAGTGGATGTTAAACAATGATGATATCATAATCATCATCGTTTAACGTCCGCTTTCCATGCTAGCATGGGTTGGACGGATTCAGTGAGGACTTTTGAGCCAGAGGCTGCACCAGGCTCCAGTCTGGTCTGGCAAAGTTTCTACAATTGGATGCCCTTCCTAACGCCAACCACTCCGAAAGTGTAGTGGGTGCTTTTTTCATGCCACTGGCACGAGGGCCAGTCAGGCTATTGTAGCAATGACCACACTCACACTCAAATGGTGTTTTTACGTGCTACCTGCATGGTAGCTAGTCCGGCAGCACTGGCAACGACCATGCTCAAATGTTGTTCTTCACGTGCCACCGACAAGGGTTGGTAAGGTGACAATGGCAACAATCATGCTCAAATGGTGCTTTTTATTTGTCACCGGCATGGGAGCCAATCTGTGACCCTAGCAACAATCACGCTAGTATGTACTTTTAACGCTCCAGTGGCACAATTGCCAATCAGGCAGTACTGTCATTGGCCACATCAGCAATTTTGGTTTGTTTACACTTGCCTCAATAGGTCTTCGCAAGCAAAGTTCATTGTCCAATGAATGAGGGGGTACTCATAAGTGGGCTGGTTACACCCACTGGCATAGGCCATGGGCTATGATCTCACTTGGCTTGTTGTGTCTTTTCACGCACAGCATATTTTGAAAGGTCCCGGCCAGAAGTCATTTCCTTGCTGAGGCCTATTGTTTGAAGGTCATGTTTCACAGTCTCATCCCAGGTCTTCCTGGGTCTACCTCTTTCACAGTTTCCCCTCAACCACTAGGGTGTGGCACTTTTTCACACAGCTATCCTCATCCATTCTCACCACATGACCATACCAGCGCAATCGTCTCTCTTGCACACCACAACTGATGCTTCTTAGGTTCAACTTTTCTCTCGATGTACTTACACTCTGTCGAGTATGCACACTGACATTACACATCCATCAGAGCATACTAGCTTCATTCTTTGCGAGCTTACGCATGTCCTCAGCAGTCACGGCCCATGTTTCACTGCCATGTATCATGGCTGTTCGTACACATGCGTCAGACAGTCTGCTTTTTATTCTGAGTGAGAGGCCCCTTGTCACCAGCAGAGGTAATAGCTCTCAGAACTTTGCCTAGGCTATTCTTATTCTAGTAGCTACACTTTCAGAGCATCCACCCCTGCTATTGACTTGTTACCCTAGGTACTGGAAGCTATCAGCTCTTCTAGTTTTTCTCCGAGGACTGCGACAGAAGCTGTTCTCTGCACATTATCTATGTTTATAGCACCATAGCATTTGGCAGATAAAAAAAAAAAATATCTTTCCAGTTAGCCTGCTGATGTTAAACAATGATATATATATATATATATTTAAATAAGCAGTTGTTAAACAACAACAATGATGATGATATACATACATACATACACATCAATTTAAATAAGAGCCATAACGCAATCCATAGTAAAACTTGTTTAATAACCTATGCACATTTCAATACAATATCCCGACTCACCCTTGTCTGAGATAAGAATATGAGGTCTTGCATCTCTTCAGGGTCAAGTTACATTAATTCACAGCAGACAGCAAACAACAGACAACATTAATAATTGTCCTCAAATTACATGTATAAAAGAGTTATAATCAGGTTGTAACGACATATATATATGTGTGTGTGTATATATATATATATATAAAATAGAGATGTCTGTGTATTCGCTTTTCACATGAAATCGACTTCACCAAATGCTTCCATACTTGTGATGCATGAATAATTTGACCTCGGATAAATGTTAGGCTGTTCATTCGATTTTTTTAATTAAAAATAAATAATATTGCTTTATATTTATGATTCACTTCTTTAAAAAGGTTCCTCAATGTCAACTTCCGGTATTGACGTATCAGCAGCGAAAGGCTTCACTCTCTATTTTGACGTTTTTCTCCCAAATGCTTACATACTTGTGATGCAATGTCAACTTCCGGTATTGACATAGCACGCGCGCACGCATACACACGTGTCTTTGTAAATATGTTTTTATACATTTATGTATGTGTGTGTTTGTAAGAGATAGAGTGTGAGTGAGAGAGAGAGGTTTGTTGTCATATGCATCCATCATTTTTGGATGTATGTGTGCGTGTGTGTGTGTGTGAGAGACAGAGTGAGAGAGCGGTGTGTATGTAGTATTTACTCTCTCTCTCATACGCACGCACACACAAACACTCATACACAACGATGTATGCATATTTATGCATGTACGTATACATGACAACAAACCTCTCTCTCTCTCTGTCACACACGTCCATTTCATCTGATGTGTAATACTGTGTGTGCGTGGGGGGTTCCACAATCGCCATTTATTTCAATTACTCTTGTGAGGATATTCACATAAATCATTTGTTTCATTTAATCCCCATTTTAATTTTCGTAAAAGTTTCCAAGTACCAATAAGCAACAATTTCATTCCCGAGCAACGCCGGGTGCCTCTGCTAGAATATATATGTATATGTATGTGGTCCCCGTTTATATGGCCAGTGTTCGAATTTTGGTCCCTGACTTTATGGCCACTGTTCAATTTTTGGTCCCCGACTTTATGGCCAGTGTTCAATTTTTGGTCCCCGACTTTATGGCCACTTCAATTTTTGGACCCCGTCTTTATGGCCAGTGTGCAATTATTCGTCCCCGACTTTATGGCCAGTGTGTAACTTTTGGTCCCCGACTTTATGGCCAGTGTTCAATTTTTGGTCCCCGACTTCATGGCCAGTGTACAATTTTTGGTCCCCGACCTTATGGCCAGTGTTCAATTTTCGGTTTCCATCTTTATGGCCAGTGTGCGATTTTTGGTCCCCCATGGCCAGTGTTCAATTATAGGTCCCCGACTTTATGGCCACTGTTCAATATTTGGTCCCCGTCTTTATGGCCAGTGTGCAGTTATTCGTCCCCGACTTTATGGCCAGTGTTGAATTTCTGGTCCCCGTCTTTATGGTCAGTGTTCAATTTTCGGTCCCCGACTTTATGGCCAGTGTTCAGTTTTTGGTCCCCGACTTTATGGCCAGTGTGCAATTATTCGTCCCCGACCACAGGGCCACTGTGCAACATGTGGTCCCCGTCTTCATGGCCAGTGTGCAATATTTGGTCCCGACTTTATGACCAGTTTGCGATTTTTGGTCCCCGTCTTTATGGCTAGTGTGCAATATTTGGTCCTCGACTTTATGGCCAGTGTGCGATTTTTGGTCCCTCATTTTATGGCCAGTGTTCAATGATAGGTCCCCGACTTTATGGCCAGTGTTCAATATTTGGTCCCCGTCTTTATGGCCAGTGTGCAATTATTCGTCCCCGACTTTATGGCCAGTGTGCGAATTTTGGTCCCCGAATTTATGGCCAGTGTGCGATTTTTGGTCCCCGACTTTATAGCCTGTATTCAATTTTAGGTCCCCGTCTTTATGGCCACTGTGCGGTTTTTGGTCCCCGAATTTATGGCCAGTGTTCAATTTTTGGTCCCCGTCTTTATGGCCAGTGTACAATTGTTGGTCCCCGTCTTTATGGCCAGTGTGCGATTTTTGGTCCCCGACTTTATGGCCAGTGTGCGATTTTTGGTACCCGTCTATATGGCCAGTGTGCAATTATTGGTCCCCGACTTTATGGCCAGTTTCGAATTTCTGGTCCCCGACTTTATGGCCGGTGTGCGATTTTTGTTCCCCGACTTTATGGCCAGTGTTCAATTTTTGGTCCCTGACTATATATATACAGGTAGATGAAGGTATGTACATACATGTACGTACATATGCATATACTCATATATTATTTGTATTTTATTGAAGGAATCCGCGTTCTTCCTATCAAGTTCACAGGTGCCCTTAACTCCGTCAGACCCATTAAACTTCACTTTTTCCGGGATAACACTTAACCCCTCCCCCTTTCATCTCCTAATCACTTGGTTACCCTTTTGTCTCTCTCTACCTGACAACGACACGTCGGCGCCGCAAGAACGTGCCTGGCGCCGCAAGGTCGTGTCTGATGCCGCAAGAACGTGCCCCCCACTGGCTTTGCAAACAGGCTAATGTCTGTTCCCCCCGATCAGAAAGATAGTCCATTGCAGGGAAATCTATTTACAATTGAGTGGACTGCAGCAATATGAAATGAGGTGTTTTGCTCAAGAATACAATATACTGCTCAGTATGGGAATTGAACCCACAATCTAGCCACTGTGAGTGCAACACCCTAACCACTAGGTCACACGCCTTCACACACACACATGTATACATATCCATAGACTTACATATGTATGGCAATCATTTTTATGTCTGTTTTCCACGCTAGCATGGGTTAGATGTATATATATTTGATGATTTTTATTTACGTCTGGATCCCATTCATATCTTTAACCCTTACCTATTGCTCAAGTAAGGGATCTCTTATTCCAATGATTTATTCATTAACAGGGAAAACGATAACAATCTAATCGCTCATAGCTAAAAAAAATTGTCAGAGACAGCAAATGTAAACACGAAATATTTGAGCAGAAGTTGTAATTAAGGCGTAAGTGAGAGAATGTTTTGGTTCTGTCAGGTGTCAGTTACGGAAGTGAGGATCAGAGCATGCGTAATGGTGAGCGGAAGAGGTCAGAGGGCAACTGGGTGTCATGGAAACCGAACGTGTTTGCAACGAAGAGAAGAAAACCTTCCCCTCCAGACTGTCGACAGGTAAGAAGAAAAGCTCATTTCTCCTTGTTTTTTTAATGGCAACCC
>NC_068986.1:0-1159 GCF_001194135.2 Octopus bimaculoides
ACTGGCCATAAAGTCGGGGACCAAAAATCGCATACTGGCCATAAAGTCGGAGACCGAACATTGTACACTGGCCATAAAGTCGGGGAACAAAATTCGCGAACTGGCCATAAAGTCGGGGACCAGAAATTCAACACTGGCGATAAAGTCGGAGACGAATAATTTGACACTGGTCCATAAAGACGAGGACCAAATACTGAACATTGGCCATAAATACGGGGACCAAAACTTGTACAGTGGCCATAAACACGGGGACCAGAAATTCAACACTGGCCATAGAGTCGGGGAACATAAATTGTACACTGGCCATAAAGTCAGAGACGAATAATTGAACACTGGCCATAAAGTCGGGGACAAAAATTGTACACTGGACATGTAGTCGGCGACCAAAAATTGAACACTGGCCATGAAGTCGGGGACCAAAAATTGAATACTGGCCATAATGTCAGGGAACAAAACTTGTACACTGGCCATGAAGTTGGTGACCAAAAAATTGTACACTGGCCATGCAGTCGGGGACCAAAAATTGAACACTGGCCATGTAGTTGGGGACCAAAAATTGAACACTGGACATGTAGTCGGCGACCAAAAATTGAACACTGGCCATGAAGTCGGGGACCAAAAATTGAATACTGGCCATAATGTCAGGGAACAAAACTTGTACGCTGGCCATGAAGTTGGTGACCAAAAATTGTACACTGGCCATGTAGTCGGGGACCAAAAATTGAACACTGGCCATGTAGTTGGGGACCAAAAATTGAACACTGGCCATGAAGTCGGGGACCAAAAATTGAATACTGGCCATAAAGACGGGGACCAAACAATGAACACTGGCCATAAAATGGGGGTCCAAAAATCGCACTCGGGCCATGAAGTCGGGGACCAAAATTTGAACACTGGACATAAAGTCGGGGACCAAAAATTGCAAATCGGCCAGAAAGACGGGGACCGAACATGTACACTGGCCATAAAATCGGGAACGAAAATTTGCACACTGGCCATAATGTCGGGGAGGAATAATTGCACACTGGCCATAAAGACGGGGACCGAACATGTACACTGGTCATAAAGTCGGGGACCTAATTGAACACTGGCCATAAAATGGGGGAGCAAAAATTGCACACCGGCCATAAAGACGGGGACCGAACATGTACACTGGCCT
>NC_068986.1:1224-4367 GCF_001194135.2 Octopus bimaculoides
CGAACATGTACACTGGTCATAAAGTCGGGGACCTAATTGAACACTGGCCATAAAATGGGGGAGCAAAAATTGCACACCGGCCATAAAGACGGGGACCGAACATGTACACTGGCCTTAAAGTCGGAGAACAAAAGTCTCACAGTGGCCATAAAGACGGGGACCTAAATTTGAAAACTGGCCATAAAGACGGGGACCAAACATTGAGCAATGGCCATAAAGTCGGGGAATAAAAATTGAACACTGGCCATAAAATGGGGGACCAAAAATTTGCACACTGGCCATAAAGTCGGAGACCAAAAATTCAACACTGGTCATAAAGTCGTGGACGAATAATTACACACTGGCCATAAAGATGGGAACCAAATATTGAACACTGGCCATGAAGTCGGGGACCACAAATCGCACACTGGCCATAAACTCGGGGACAAATAATTGCACACTGGCCATAAAGACGGGGACGAAATATTGAACACTGGCCATAAAGTCGGGGACCTATAATTGCACACTGGCCATAAAGACGGGGACCAAATATTGAACACTGGCCATAAAGTCGGGGACCTATAATTGAACACTGGCCATAAAATGGGGGACCAAAAATCGCACATTGGCCAGAAAGTCGGGCAACAAAATTTGCACACTGGCCATAAAGAAGGTGACCGAACATTGAACACTTGCCATAAATTCGGGGACCTATAGTTTAACACTGGCCATAAAATGGGGGATCAAAAATCGCACACTAGCCATAAAGTCGGGGACGAGTAATTGCACACTGGCCATAAAGTCGGGGACCACAAATCGCACACTGGCCATAAAGTCGTGGACGAATAATTGCATGCTGGCCATAAAAACGGGGACCAAATATTGAACACTGTCCATAAAGTCGGGTAGGAATAATTGCACACTGGCCATAAAGACGGGGACCACAAATCGCACACTGGCCATAAAGTCGTGGACGAATAATTGCATGCTGGCCATAAAAACGGGGACCAAATATTGAACACTGGCCATAAAGTCGGGTAAAGAACATTTTACACTGGCCATAAAGTCGTTGAACAAAATTTGCACACTGTACATAAAGTCGGGGACCACAATTTAAACAATGGCCATAAAGTCGGGGACGAATAATTGCACACTGGCCATAAAGACGGGGACCACAAATCGCACACTGGCCATTAAGACGGTGACCAAATATTGAACACTGGCCATAAAGTCGCGGATCTATAATTGCACACTGGCCATAAAGACGGGGACCAAATATTGTACACTGGCCATAAATTCGGGGACCTATAATTGAACACTGGCCATAAAGTCGGGGACCAGAAATTCAACACTAGGGGACGAATAATTGCACACTGGCCATAAAGACGGGGGCCACAAATTGCACACTGGCCATTAAGTAGGGGACTAAAAATCGCACACTGGCCACAAAGTCGGGGACCTTGAACACTGGCTATAAAATGGGGGAGCAAAAATCGCCCACTTGCCATGAAGTCAGGGACCAAAAATTGAATACTGTCAAAAAGTCGGGGACCAAAAATTGTACACTGGCCATAAATTCGGGGACCAAAAATCGCACAGTGGCCATGAAGACGGGGACCGAACATTGTACACTGGTCCTAAAGTCGGGGACGAATAATTGCACACTGGCTATAAAGACGGGGACCAAATATTGAACACTGGCCATAAAATGGGTAGCAAAAATTGCACACCGGCCATAAAGACGGGGACCGAACATTGAACACT
Organism: Octopus bimaculoides; assembly: GCF_001194135.2. Taxonomy (NCBI): domain Eukaryota; kingdom Metazoa; phylum Mollusca; class Cephalopoda; order Octopoda; family Octopodidae; genus Octopus; species Octopus bimaculoides. Next base: position 2,968 of record NC_068986.1, read on the forward strand.
GGCCATACATTCGGGGACCTACAGTTTAACACTTGCCATAAAATGGGGGACCAAAATCGCACACTGGCCATAAAGTCGGGGAGCAATAATTGAACACAGGCCATAAAGTCGGGGACAAAAAATTGAAAACTGGCCATAAAGTCGGGGACCGAAATTTGAACACTGGCCATAAATTCGGGGACTAAAAATCGCACAGTGGCCACAAAGACGGAAACCTAAAATTGAACACTGTCCATAAAGACGGGGAACAAAAATTGAACACTGGCCATAAAGTCGGGGACCAATAATTGCGCAATGGCCATAAAGACGGGAACCAAATATTGAACACTGGCCATAAAGTCGGGGACCGATAATTGAACACTGGCAATAAAATGGGGGAGCAAAAATCGCACACTGGCCATGAAGTCGGGGACCAAAAATTGAATACTGGTCTTAAATTCGGGGACCAAAAATCGCATAGTGGCCATGAAGACGGGGACCGAACATTGTACACTGGTCCTAAAGTCGGGGACCCAAAATTCAACACTGGCCATAAATCGGGGACCTATAATTGCACACTGGCCATAAAGACGGGGAACAAAATTGAACATTGGCCATAAAGTCGGGGACCTATAATTGCACACTGGCTATAAATACGGGGACCAAAATTCGCACACCAGCCATAAAGACGGGGACCAAATACTGCACCCTGGCCATAAAGACGGGGCTAAAAAATCGCTCACTGGCCATAAAGTCGGGGACGAATAATTGCACACTGGCCATAAAGACGGGGACCAAATATTGAACACTGGCCATAAATTCCGGGACCTATAATTGAACACTGGCCATAAAATGGGGGACAAAAAATCGATCACCGGCCATTAAGTCGGGGACCAAATTCTGCACACTTGCCACAAAGACGGGGATCAAAAATCGCACACTGGCCATAAAGTCGGGGACAAATAATTGAACACTGACCATAAAGTCGGGGACCTATAATTGAACACTGGCCATAAAATGGGGGACCAAAAATCGCACACTGGCCAGAAATTCGGGGACCAAAAATTGCACACCGGCCATAAAGACGGGGACCGAACATGTACACTGGCCATAAAGTCGGGGATGAATAATTGCACACTGGCCATAAAGACGGGGACCACAAATTGCACACAGGCCATTAAGTAGGGGACGAATAATTGCACACTGGCCATAAAGACGGGGACCAAATATTGAACACTGGCCATAAATTCGGGGACATATAATTGAACACTGGCTATAAAATGGGGGAGCAAAAATCGCACACTTGCCATAAAGTCGGGGATGAATAATTGCACACTGGCCATAAAGACGGGGACCACAAAATGCACACTGGCCATTAAGTAGGGGACGAATAATTGCACACTGGCCATAAAGACGGGGAC
>NC_068986.1:4735-8420 GCF_001194135.2 Octopus bimaculoides
AGGCCATTAAGTAGGGGACGAATAATTGCACACTGGCCATAAAGACGGGGACCAAATATTGAACACTGGCCATAAAGTCGGGGACCTATAATTGAACACTGGCCATAAAATGGGTAGCAAAAATTGCACACCGGCCATAAAGACGGGGACCGAACATTGAACACTGGCCATACATTCGGGGACCTACAGTTTAACACTGGCCATAAAATGGGGGACCAAAATCGCACACTGGCCATAAAGACGGGGATCAAAAATCGCACACTTTCCATAAAGTCGGGGACGAGTAATTGCACACTGGCCATAAAGTCGGGGACCAGAAATTCAACACTGGCCATGAAGTCGGGGACGAATAATTGCACACCGGCCATAAAGACGGTGACCGAACATGTACACTGGCCATAAAGTCCGGGAGGAATAATTGCACACTGGACATAAAGTCGGGGACCACAATTTATACAGTGCCCATAAAGTCGGGGACGAATAATTGCACACTGGCCATAAAGACGGGGACCACATATCGCACACTGGCTATTAAGACGGGGACCAAATATTGAACACTGGCCATAAAGTCGGGGACCTATAATTGAACAGTGGCCATAAAATGGGGGACCAAAAATCACACACTGGCCATAAAGACGGGGATCAAAAATCGCACACTAGCCATAAAGTCGGTGACGAATAATTGCACACTGGCCATAAAGTCGGGAACCAGAAATTCAACACTGGCCATAAAGTCGGGGCCCAAAAATTGCACACCGATCATAAAGACGGGGACGGAATATGTACACTGGCCATAAAGTCCGGGAGGAAAAATTGCACACTGGCCATAAAGACTGGGACCACAAATTGCACACTGGCCATTAAGTAGGGGACGAATAATTGCACACTGGCCATAAAGACGGGGACCAAATATTGCACATTGGCCATTGAGTAGAGGACTAAAAATCGCACACTGGCCACAAAGTCAGGGACCAAAAATTGATTACTGTCAAAAAGTCGGAGACCAAAAATTGTACACTGGTCCTAAAGTCGGAGACGAATAATTGCACACTGGCTATAAAGACGGGGACCAAATATTGAACACTGGCCATAAAGTCGGGGACCTATAATTGAACACTGGCCATAAAATGGGTAGCAAAAATTGCACACGAACATTGAACACTGGCCATAAATTCGGGGACTAAAAATCGCACAGTGGCCACAAAGACGGGAACCTAAAATTGAACACTGTCCATAAAGACGGGGAACAAAAATTGAACACTGGCCATAAAGTCGGGGACCAATAATTTCACAATGGCCATAAAGACGGGTACCAAATATTGAACACTGGCCATAAAGTCGGGGACCGATAATTGAACACTGGCCATAAAATGGCGGAGCAAAAATCGGACACTGGCCATGAAGTCGGGGACCAATAATTGAACACTGGCCATAAGTAGGGGACCAAAAATTGAATACTGTCAAAAAGTCGGGGACCAGAAATTGTACACTGGCCATGAATTTGGGGACCAAAAATCGCACAGTGGCCATGAAGACGGGGACCGAACATTGCACACTGGCCCTAAAGTCGGGGACGAATAATTGCACACTGGCCATAAAGTCGGGGACCTATAGTTTAACACTGGCCATAAAATGGGGGACCAATAATTGCAAACTGGCAATAAAGTCGAGGACCAAAAATGGAACACTTGCCATAAAGTCGGGGACCAAAATTTGAACACTGGCCATAAATTCGGGGACTAAAAATCGCACAGTGGCCGTAAAGACGGGAACGTAAAATTGAACACTGTCCATAAAGACGGGGAACAAAAATCGCTCAGTGGCCATAAAGTCGGGGACCAATAATTACACAGTGGCCATAAAGACTGGGAACAAAAATTGAACACTGGCCATAAAGTCGGGGACCTATAATTGCACACTGGCCATAAAGACGGGTACCAAATATTGAACACTGGCCATGAAGTCGGGGACCAAAAATTGAATACTGGTCTTAAATTCGGGGACCAAAAATCGCACAGTGGCCATAAAGTCGGGAAACAAAATTTGCACACTGGCCATAAAGTCGGGGACCAGAAATTCAACACTGGCCATAAAGTCGGGGAGGACTAATTGCACACTGGCCATAAAGACGGGGACCACATATTGCACACTGGCCATAAAGTAGGGGACGAATAATTGCACACTAGCCATAAATTCGGCGACCAAAAATCGCACAGTGGCCATGAAGACGGGGACCTATAATTGAACACTGGCCATAAAATGGGTAGCAAAAATTGCACACCGGCCATAAAGACGGGGACCGAACATTGAACACTGGCCATAAATTCGGGGACCTATAGTTTAACACTGGCCATAAATTCGGGGACTAAAAATCGCACAGTGACCATAAAGACGGGGACCTAAATTTGAACACTGGCTATAACGTCGGGGACCAATAATTGCACACTGGCCATAAAGACGTGGACCAAATATCGAACACTGGCCATAAAGTCGGGAACCTATAATTGAACACTGGCCATAAAATGGCGGACCAAAAATTGAACACTGGCCATAAAGTCGGGGACCAAAAATTGAACACTGGCCATAAAGTCGGGGACAAAAATTTGAACACTGGCAATTAATTCGGGGACTAAAAATCACACAGTGGCCATAAAGACGGGAAACTTAAATTGAACACTCTCCATAAAGACGGGGAACAAAAATCGCTCAGTGGCCATAAAGTCGGGGACCAATAATTACACACTGGCCATAAAGACGGGGAACAAAAATTGAACACTGGCCATAAAGTCGGGGACCTATAATTGCACACTGGCCATAAAGACGGGTACCAAATATTGAACACTGGCCATAAAGACGGGGACCGATAATTGAACACTGGCCATAAAATGGGGGAACAAAAATCGCACACTGGCCATGAAGTCGGGTACCAAAACTTGAATACTGGTCTTAAATTCGGGGTCCAAAAATCGCACAGTGGCCATAAAGACGGGGACCGAACATTGTACACTGGCCATAAAGTCGGCGAACAAAATTCGCAAACCAGAAATTCAACACTGACCATAAAGTCGGGGACGAATAATTGCACACTGGCCATAAAAACGGTGACCAGAAATCGCACCCTGGCCATAAAGTCGGGGACGAATAATTGCACACTGGTCATAAAGACGGGGCCCAAATATTGAACATTGGCCATAAAGTCGGGGACCTATAATTGAACACTGGCCATAAAATGGGGGACCAAAAATCGCTCACCGGCCATTAAGTCGGGGACCAAATTCTGCACACTGGCCTTAAAGGCGGGGATCAAAAATCGCACACTGGCCATAAAGTCGGGGACCAATAATTGAACACTGGCCATAAATTCGGGGACGAATAATCTCACACTGGCCATTAAGACGGGGACCAAATATTTGAACACTGGCCATAAATTCGGGGACCTATAATTGAACACTGGCCATAAAATGGGGGACCAAAAATCGCACACTGGCCATTAAGTCGGGAAACAAAATTTGCACACTGGCCATAAAATCGGGGACCAGAAATTCAACACTGGCCATAAAGTCGGGGACGACTGATTGCACACTGGCCATAAAGACGGGGACCAAATATTGAACACTGGCCATAAAGTCGGGGACCTATAATTGAACACTGGCCATAAAATGGGGGACCAAAAATCGCACACTGA
>NC_068986.1:8768-18681 GCF_001194135.2 Octopus bimaculoides
AAAATTGAACACTAGCCATAAAGACGGGGACCAAATTCTGCACACTGGCCATAAAGACGGGGATCAAAAATCGCACACTGGCCATAAAGTCGGGGACGAATAATTGCACACTAGCCATAAAAACGGTGACCAGAAATCTCACCCTGGCCATAAAGTCGGGGACGAATAATTGCACACTGGTCATAAAGACGGGGCCCAAATATTGAACATTGGCCATAAAGTCGGGTACCTATAATTGAACACTGGCCATAAAATGGGGGACCAAAAATCGCACACTGACCATAAAGTCGGAGACCAATAATTGCACACTGGCAATAAAGACGGGGACCAAAAATTGAACACTGGCCATAAAGTCGGGGACCAAAAATTGAACACTGGCCATAAATGATCGTTCGTTCGTCTGGTTGTTCGTTCGTCTGGACGTTCGTTCGTTCGTCTGGTATTTCGTTCGTTCGTCCGGTCGTTCGCTCTTACGTACGTACGTACGTACGTTCGTTCGTTCGTTCGGTCGTTCTTACGTACGTACGTAGGTACTTAAGTTCGTTCGTTCTTTCGTTCGTTCTTTCGTTCGTTCATTCGTTCTTATTTACGTACGTACGAACGTTCGTTCGTTCGTACGTACTTACGAACGTACGTACGTTCATTCGTTCTATCCTTCGTTCGTCCGTTCTTTCGTACGTACGTCCGTTCGTTCTATTTTCGTTAGTTAATTTGTTCGCTCGTTCGTTCGTTCGTTAGTTTGTTCGTTCATTCTTTCATTCGTTCTGTCGTTCGTGCGTTCGATTGTTTGTTTCGTTCGTTCGTTTGCTCCTTCATCCGTTCTTTCATTCGTTCATTTGTTTCGTTTGTTCTTACGTACGTACGTTCGTTTGTTAGTACGTACGTACGTTCGTTCGTTCGGTCGTTCGTACGTACGTTCGTTCGTTTGTTCGTTCGTTTGTTCTTTCGGCCGTTCGTTAGTTTCGTTCGTTCGTACGTACGTTTGTACGTACGTACGTTCGTTCATTCTTTCGTTCGTTCGTTTGTTCGTACGTACTTACTTACGAACGTACGTACGTTCATTCGTTCTATCCTTCGTTCGTTCATTCTTTCGTACGTACGTCCGTTCGTTCGTTCTTTCGTTCGAACCTACGTATGTGCGTTCGTTCTTTAGTTTGTTCGTTCGTTCATCCGTTCGCTGTTTTGTTCGTAAGTATGAACGTACGTTCATTCGTTCGTACGTACGTACGTACGTACGTACCGACGTACTTTTATACATACGTACGTTTGATCGTTCGTTCGATTGTTCATTCGTTCTTTCGTTCGTTCGAATGTTCATTCGTTCTTTCGTTCGTTCGTTCGTTCGTTCATTCTTTCGTTCGTTCTTTCGTTCGTTCTTTCTTCCGTTCGTTCGTTCGTTCTTTCGTTCTGTCGTTCGTTCGTTCGTTCGTTCGTTTGTTTCGTTCGTTCTTTCGTACGTACGTACTTTTGTTCGTTCGTACGTACGTACATCCGTTCGTTCGGTCATTCGTTCTTTCATTCGTTCGTTCTTTCGTTCGTTTGTTCGTTTGTGTGTTTCGTTCGTTCGTTTGTTCCTTCGTTTGTTCTTCCGTCCGTTCGTTAGTTTCGTTCGTTCGTTAGTTTCGTTCGTTCGTACGTTCTTTCGTTCTTTTATTCGTTCGTTCGTTTGTTCTTTTGTTCGTTCGTTCAATCGTTCGTTCGTTCTTTCTTTCGTTTGTTCGTTCGATCGTTCGTTCGATCGTTCGTTCGTTCGTTAGTACGTTCGTACGTACGTACGTTCGTTCGATAGTACGTTTGTACGTACGTAAGTTCGTTCGTACTTCTCTAGGTACGTAAAATCTTTCGTTCGTACGTTCTCGCATTCGTTCGTTCGTTCGTGTGGTCGTTCGTTCGGTCATTCTTACGCACGTACATAGGTACGTACGTACGTAGGTACGTACGTACGTACGTTCGTTCGTTCTTTCTTTCGTTCGTTCGTTCGTACTTAGTAACGTACGTAGTTCGTTTGTTCGATCATTCGTACGTACATACTTATGAACGTACGTACATTCATTCGTTAGTACGTACGTAAGTATGTACGTATGTGATTACGTACGTACGTACGTTTGATCGTTCTTTCGTTTGTTCATTTGTTCTTTCGTTCGTTCGTTCGTTCGTACATTCATTCTTTCGTTCGTTTGTTCATACGTACATCCGTACGTACGTTCGTTCGTTCGCTCGTTTGTTCTTTCGTTCGTTCGTTCTTTCTTCCGTTCCTTCGTTCGGTCTATCGTTCGTTCGTTCTTTCGTTCGTTCGTTTGTTCGTTCGTTTGTTCTTTCGTTCCTTCGTTAGTTTCGTACGTTCGATCATACGTACGTTCGTTCTTTTGTTCGTTCTTTCGATCGTTCATTCGTTTCTTTTTTCGTTTGTTCGTTCGATCTTTCGTTCATTCGTTCGTTAGTTCGTACGTACGTACCTACTTACGTACGTTCGTTCGTTTGTTCGTTCGTACATACGTACATTCATTCTTTCGTTCGCTCGTTTGTTCGTACGTACGTACGTTCGTTCGTACGTACATTCGTTACTTCGTACGTTCGTTTGTTCATTCATACATATATACATATGTAAAAACGTACGTTCGATCGTTCGTTCGCTGCTTATTTCGTTCGTACGTTCGTTCACTTCGTTCGTTAGCTCGTTCTTACGTACGTACGTACGAATGAGCGAACGAACGTTATGAACGAACTAACGAACGTTATGAACGAACTAACGAACGAACAAACGAAAGAACGAACGAACGAACGTAAGTACGTACGAATGTACGAACGGACGAATGTACGTACGTACGAACGAACGTACGTACGAACGAACGTACGAACGTACCTACGAACGAAGGTACGTACGAACGAACGAACGTACATACGTACGAACGAACGATCGTACGTATGAACAAATGATCGAAGGAAAGAAAGAACGTACGTACGTAAGTACGTCGTACGTACGAACGAATAAACGAACGAACGAACGTAGGTAGGTACGTGCGTACGTACGAACGAATGAACGAACGTATGAAAGAGCGATCAAACTTAGGAACGTACGTACATACCTCTATACGTATGAACGAACGAACAAACGAACGAACGAATGAACGAGGGAACGAACGTACGTACGTACGAATGTACGAAAGAACGAACGTATGTAAGAACGTACGTACGTTCGTACGTACGAATGAACGAACGAACGCCCTAACGAACGAACGTACGTACGAACGAGCGAATGGAGGAAAGTGCGTACATACGTCCGTACGTACGAACGAATGAACGAACGAACGACCGAAGGTACGTACATGCAACGAACGGACGAACGTACGTACGTAAGAACGAGCAATAGAATGAACTAACGAATGAACGTACTTATGAACGAACGAAAGAACGAACGAACGTCCGAACGTAGGTATGTAAGAACGAATAAAAGAACGAACGTACGTACGTACATAAGAACGAACAAACGAACGAACGTACGCATGTGCGAACGAAAGAAAGATCGAACGAACAAACAAACGAACGTACGTGCGAACGAACGAACGTACGTACGTACATCCGTACGTAAGAACGATCGAAGGAGCGAACAAACGTACGTACGTACGAATGAACAAACTAACAAAAGTACGTACATAAGAACGAACGAAATTAAAGAACGAACGAACGAACGAAAGAACGAACGAACGAAAGAACGAACGAACATAAATACGTACATACGTAAGAGTGAACGTACGAACGAACGTACGTACGTACGAACGAACGTACGTCCGTACGTGCGTATGTACGAAAGTACGAACGAAAGAAAGAAAGAACGTACGAACGAACGAACGTAATTACGTACGTACGTACGTACTTACTTTATGGCCAGTGTTCAATTTTTGGGCCCCGATTTTATGGCCAGTGTTCAATTTTTGGTCCCCGACTTTATGGCCAGTGTTCAATTTTTGGTCCCCGACTTTATGGCCAGTGTTCAATTTTTGGTCCCCCACTTTATGGCCAGTGTGCAATTTTTGGTCCCCGACTTAATGGCCAGTGTGCAATTTTTGTTCCGCGACCTTATGGCCACTGTGCAAACATTTTGAACCCGACTTTATGGCCAGTGTGCAAATGTTTGGACCCCGAGTTTATGGCCAGTGTTCAATTATTGGTCCCCGACTTCATGGCCATTGTTCAATTTTTGGTCCCCGACTGTATGGCCAGTGTTCAATTTTTGCTCCCCGACTTTATGGCCAGTGTTCAATTTTTGGTCCCGAACTTTATGGCCACTGTGCAAATGTTTCGACCCCGACTTTATGGCCAGTGTTCAATTTTTGGTCCCCCACTTAAGGCCATTGTTCAACACTTGGTCCCCGACTTTATGGCCAGTGTTCAATTTTTGTTCATCGACTTTATGGTCAGTGTGCAAATGTTTGGACCCCGATTAAATGGCCAGTGTGCAAATGTTTGGTCCCCGACTTTATGGCCAGTGTTCAATTTTTGGTCCCCGACCTTATGGCCAGTGTGCAAACATTTTGAACCAGACTTTATGGCCAGTGTGCAAATGTTTGGACCCCGAGTTTATGGCCAGTGTTCAATTATTGGTCCCCGACTTCATGGCCAGTGTTTAATATTTTGTACCCGACTTTTTGGCTAGTGTTCAATTTTTGGTCACCGACTTTATGGTCAGTGTGCAAATGTTTGGACCCCGATTAAATGGCCAGTGTGCAAATGTTTGGACCCCGACTTTATGGCCAGTGTGCAAATATTTAGACCCCGATTTTATAGCCCGTGTTCAACTTTTGGTCCCTGTCTTTATGGCCAGTGTTCAATTTTTGGTCTCCTACTTTATGGACAGTGTTCAATTTTTGGTCCCCGATTTTATGTCCTGTGTGCAAATGTTTCGACCCCGTCTTTATGGCCAGTGTTCAATTATTGGTCCCCGACTTTATGGTCAGTGTCTAATTTTTGGTCCCTTTATGGCTAGTGTTCAATTTTTGGTCCCCGACTTTATGGCCACTGTGCAAATGTTTAGTCCACGACTTTATGGCCAGTGTGCAAATGTTCGATCCCCGATTAGATGGCCAGTGTGCAAATGATTGGACCCGAATTTATGGCCAATTTCCCAATGTTTCGACTCCTACTTTATGGCCAGTGTGCAAATGTTTGGACCCCGAATTTATGTTTGGAGTCCGAATTATGGCGACTGCGTAAACATCTGGTCCCCAATTTTATGACTACTGTGTAAATGTTTGGAGTCTGAATTTATCGCCAATGTGTAAATGTTTGGACCCCGACTTTATGGCCACTGTGTAAATGTTCAGAAACCGACTTTATGTCCAATGTGTAAATGTTTGGACCCCTAATTTATGGTCACTGTCTAAATGTATGGTCCCAAACTTAATGGCCACTGTGCAATTTTTTGGACCCCGACTTTATAGCCACTGCATATATGTTTGGACCCACGACTTTATGGCCACTGTGTAAATGTTTGGACCCCGACTTTATGGCCACTGTGCAATTTTTTGGACCCCGACTTTATAGCCACTGCATATATGTTTGGACCCCGACTTTATAGCAACTGCATATATGTTTGGACCCACGACTTTATGGCCACTGTGTAAATGTTCGGACTCCGAATTTATGGCCACTGTGTAAATGATTGGACCCCGAATTTATGGCAGCTATGCAAATGTTCGGACCCCGACATTATGGCCACTAAGTTGGGGACAATACATTTACACAGTGGCCATAAAGTCGGGGTCTAAACATTTACACAGTGGCCATAAATCGGGGTTCAACCATTTATACAGTAGCCATAAAGTCAGGGTCCAAATATTTACACTGTGGCCATAACGTCTGGGTCCAAATATTTACTCAGTATCTATAATGTCGGGGTCCAAACATTTGCACAGTGGCCATAAAATCGGGGACCAAATATTTACTCAGTGGCTATAAATTCGGGGTCCAAACATTTACACAGAGGTCATAAAATCGGGGTCCTAACATTTACACAGTGGCAATAAATTCGCGTATTATACATTTAAACAGTGCCCATAAAATCGGGTCCAAACATTTGCACAGTAGTCATAAAGTCGGGCTCCACACAAATATACAGTTCATAAATGGGGGTCCAAACATTTACACAGTTGCAATAAAGTCGGGGTCCTAATATTTACAGTGACCACAAAATCTGGGTTCTAACATTTACACAATCTCTATAAATTCGGGGTCCAAAATTTCGACAGTGGCCATAAATCGGGGTCCATAAAACGGTGACCATAACGTCGGGGTCCAAATATTTACGCAATGGCTATAAATACGAGTTCGAAACATTTACACAGTTGCCATAAACTAGGGGTCGAAACATTTACACAGTGGCCATAAAGTCGGGGTCCAATCATTTAAACGGGCGCCATAAAGTCGGGTCCAAACACTTACACATTGGTCATAAAGTCGGGTCCAAACACTTACACATTGGCCATAAAGTCGGGATATAAATATTTACACAGTGGCTATAATTTCGGGGTCCAAATATTTACGGAGTGGCTATAAATACGGGTTTTAAAAATTTAGACATAAATTCGGTGTCCTATCATTTACACACCGGCTAAAATATGGCGGTCCAAACATTTACACAGTGGCCATGAAGTCGGGGTCCAAATATATATACAGTGGCCATGATGTCGGGGTGCAAACATTCTCATAGTGGCTATTAAGTCGGGGTGCAGATATTTAAACAGTGGCCTTAAATTCGGGGTCAAAACACTTACACAGTCACCATAAAATCGGGGCCCAAACATTTACACAGTAGCCATAAAGTCAGGGTCCAGAAATTTACACAGTGTCTATAAAGTCGGTGTCCAAATATTTATGCAGTGGCTATAAATCCGGGTTCCAAACATTTACACAGTTGCCATAAATTTGGTGTCTAAACATTTACACAGTGGCCTTAAAGTCGGGGTCCAAACATTTACACAGTGGCCAGAAAGTGTGGTTCCAAACATTTAGACAGTTGCCATAAAGTCGTGGTCCAAACATTTACGCATTGGCTATAAAGTCATGGTCCAAACATTTGCAGACTGGCCATAAAGTCGTTGTCCTATCTTTTACACACCGGCTAATATATGAGGGTCCGAACATTTACACAGTAGACATAAATTTGGGGTCAAAACATTTAAACGGTGGCCGTAATTTCAGGTCCAAACAATTAAACAGTGGCCATAAGTTCGGGGTCTAATCATTTAAACGGGGACCATGAAATCGTGGTCCAAACATTTACAGAATGGCCATAAAGTCGGGGTCCAAGCATTTACACACTGGCCATTAATTCGGGGTGCAAACATTTGCGCATTGGCCATAAATCGGGGTCCAAACATTTACACAGTAGCTTATAAAGTCTGGGTCCAAACATTTCACGGTGGCCAGAAAGTCGGGTGCTCCAAATATTTACGCAGTGGCCATAATTTCGGGTTCCAAACATTTATACAGTGGCCATAAATTCGGGGTCCAATCAGTTACACAGTAGCCATAATGTCGGGCTCCAAAAATTTTCACAGTGGCCGTAAAGTCGGGGTCCAAACATTTACACAGTTGCCATAAACTCGGGGTCCAAACATATTCACAGTCGCCATAAATTTGGGTTCCAATTATTTACATAGTGGCCATAAAATCGTGGTCCAGACACTTATGTATTGGCTATAATGTCAGGGTCCAAACATTTGCACAGTGGTCATAAATTCGGTGTCATATCATTTACACACCGGCTAAAATATGGTGGTCCAAACATTTACACAGTGGCCATAAAGTCGGCTTCCGAACATTTACACAGTGGCCATAATGTCGGGGTCCAAATATATATACAGTGGCCATAATGTCGGGGTGAAAACATTCTTATAGTGGAGATTAAGTCGGGGTGCAAACATTTAAACAGTGGCCTTAAATTCGGGGTCAAAACATTTGCACTGTAGCCATAAAATTGGGGCCCAAACATTTACACAATAGCCATAAAGTCGGGGTCCAAACATTCTCACAGTGGCCATAAAATCGGGGTCCAAACATTTAAACGGTGGCCATAGATTCGGGTCCAAATATTTATAGAGTGGCCAAAAATTCGTGGTCCAATCATTCAAACGGGGGCCATACAGTCGGGGTCCAAACATTTACACATTGGCCATATAGTCGGGATATAAATATTTACACAGTGGCTATAACTCGGGGTCCAAATATTTACGCAGTGGCTATAAATCCGGGTTCCAAACATTTACACAGTTACCATAAACTTGGGGTCCAAACATTTGCACAGCGGCCGTAAATTCGGGGTCCAAATATTTACACACTGGCCATAAATTCTGGTTCCAAACTTTTAGACAGTTCCATAATGTCTGGGTCCAAACATTTACACAATGGCCATAAAGTCTGGCTCCAAACATTTAGACAGTGGCCATAAAGTCGGGGTCCAATTATTTAGACAATTGCCATAAAGCCGTGGTCCAAACATTTACGCATTGGCTATAAAGTCAGGGTCCAAACATTTACACAGTTTCTATAAAGTCGGTGTCCAAATATTTATGCAGTGGCTATAAATCCGGGTTCCAAACATTTACACAGTGGCCATAAATCGGGGTCCAAACATTTACACAGTGGCCTTAAAGTCGGGGTCCAAACATTTACACAGTGGCCAGAAATTGTGGTTCCAAACATTTAGACAGCCTCCATAAAGTCGGGGTCCAATTATTTACACAGTTGCCATATAGTCGGGGTACGAACATTTACGCAGTGGCTATAAAGTCAGGGTCCAAACATTTGCACAGTGGTCATAAAGTTGGGGTCCTATCATTTACACACCGGCTAAAATGTGGGGGTCCAAACATTTACACAGTGGCCATAAATTCGGCGTCCAAACATTTACCCAGTGGCCATAAAGTCGGGGTCCAAACATTTACACAGTGGCCATAATGTGGATGTCCAAACATTTGCACAGTGGTCTATCCCTAACCCTAACCCTAACCCTGTGTGTGTTCTTGTGTCTGTGTGTCTGTTTATTCCCCACCATTGCTTGACAACCAGTCTCGGTGTGTTCTCTTCCCCATAACTTCGTGGTTTGTCAAAAAGAGCAATATGAAAAGTACCAGGCTTTACAGAAAAAAAGATAGCAAGTACTGGGGTCGATTTGTTTGATAAAAATTCTACATGACAGTACCCCCAACATGGCTGCAGTCTAATGAGTGAATCAAGTAAAAAAATATATTTATCTCACATATCCCAGAGTAGGAGGTCTCCCTAGTCATACTAATGGCCACATACTATTATGTAATGCCAAATCAGTATTATAACTCATGTTCACCAAATGATTATAACTTGTGGGGTAGGGAAAACATTTGAGGATATCACAAGTAATGACTGATAAGATTTAGATAAAGTAATTAAAAAGAAAAAAAGTAGTTTATAAAAATAATTCATCTATATGACTTGTCATGAAGGGAAAAAAGATAACTATACATCTATCAATGGTGTTATTATCATAACACCATTTGCATTCTCGGTTAAGCAAAAGCAAAAAAAAAACTAATAATAATCTCTGGATTATGGACCAACAGGTGGTCATTGCAATCTCGTTTTGATTTATTTAAAACTCTTCCGCTGGCAGCTTGTAATGAAATCAACCAATTAAATCTTGTTTATATAGTTAGCAATAAAAGTCATGTTTATTGCTATTCACACACACGCACGCACACACACACACACACACACACACACACACACACACACACACACACACACGTAATACTCCTCTCCATCACATATTTGTAAGAATGTGTATTTGTTTATGTATGAATATATTTACATATTCTGTAATGTACATATACAAATAACTGAATGGATGTACTTGTAAATAGGAACAATGCATGTAAGT
>NC_068986.1:18784-21416 GCF_001194135.2 Octopus bimaculoides
TATATATATATATATCCATCCATCTTCTCCACCTACAATTTCTGGTTTCTGAGAGAGATGTGGGAGTATAGTCCTTAGGCACCTCCTGTATAAGATCTATCATTCTAGACTAAGGTCTTGCAGTAGAGTGGTCAAGTAATGGGCGATGGTAATGCAAAAAGAAAATGTTGGAAAAGGTAGGTTATTTTTGTGAATAGAAAGTGAAGTGATTGCCTGAATGAGAGATGTCACTTTCTTATGTGCTTCTGTCTGTGCCATTTAACACATTTTTTTTTATTTAACACTTCACCAGCCATTGCTCAACTACTCTGATAAAGAACTTCAATTGCAACAATGGGGTTTCCCTGCTCCTAAATGCAAATGAACTTACTGAAACTGTCATTCTTGAATTTTATGAATATATTATCAGTGACTGAAACCCTTACCAGTATTTTGTATTCTTAGTTTTGTAGTCCAGGATCAGTTAAGTGTAGTTATCCTGGGTGTATGAAATAAATCAGTATTCCTTATACATTAGCTGTATCCTTAGCCAAGGCATTTTTATGAGTTCAATACACCTAATAATAATAAACAGGTGTCATCTCAAGATATGTACTCACGGTTGAACAGACTAATAATCAAAGACTTTTTAACTGTAACCATTCCATCCTGGTTTTAGAAATGGTATTTATATGTGGTTCAATGGACCCTTCTTTTATTTGCAAGAATAGCATATGAGATGTGGAAAAGTTGGTTGCTATTTCTAGCAGGTGGGAATAGGAATCTTCTCTTGTATTCTATTTGCTTCAGAATAACCTTATCTAATGCATTGTTCTAATAAGATATTACACGTAATGACTGATCTCATCATAAACAGGAAACTTTCATCAGAGTGATGCAGTACTAGGATATGAGGAATTCAGCAAGAATAAAAATATAATCTCCTCATAATTCTTTAATGAATAGTGCAGAGTTCATAAGTTTAAAGTATATCAATAAATATGAAACAGTTCAATATCAGATCAATTTGAAGTAATAATTCTGGTAGAATTAGTACCAATTACTTAATTACAATCAATTTGGTGAACTGATGTAAACTAAAGTAAATGCACCGCTTAAATCATTCTGTCCATTCATTCTGGGATGTAGAGGAAGTGGTGGTAGAGTCTTCAGGTACCTCTTCCATAGGGTCTTAACAGAAGCAACCATCATTCCACTCTTCGGCTGGATTCCAAATCGACTACGTTAAGTATACAAAACAATTTTAGCTAATGAGGATGTTTAAGTGATTGCTCGATCTGTAAATTTAGTATCTAAATCTCCCTCTGACTACACCCTACCAACTTAAAAAAGAATAAACAACACATTGGATAATGTAGTCGTGAATACATTGTATAATATATAAAACGGAAAGGTTACTGAAGTTGATCCAAGACTAAACAATGACCAACGTTGACCAACGACGGTGCATCTACGTTGCGTTCGACTAATTACATTTAAGTCCTACTTCTCAAATCAAATCCCACTGCTTAAAAAAAATGGCCACGTATATTGCAGAGCTTGATAATCGTTACCTCTGAAAAAAAAGAAAGGAGATGGGGAAATAAAGGTTGACAGTAGTTGAGATAATAGTCGCAGCTTAAATGCTTCTGATCAATGGTCTTCTCCGACAGGGTTGCCTTCTCTCGATATTGTCTTACACATGTAAAATTATTAGAATATTTAGTTGATTAACTAGAAAAACGAGGTTTGAGAAATGTCTTAGTAATTGAGGCTTTGCCTTTAAAGCTATAAATTCCAAATAAGGAGTTTACTTTTATCGAATATTTAACGGTTCAATCTAAGTGAAAGAAACATAAAAATAATTCAGGTCTACCAAATTTTAAAATGCTCAAATTTCACACTATTTTCTGAAGATGTGAAGAAGAATAAAAGAAGAAGGGGAAAAGGACAAAAGAAACACTTAAGAACGAGGGGAAATAGCTTAGGTTCAGAGGAGATAGAAAATAGGAGAAAGAAAATAGAATGACTGGAAACGTTTCTCATTTCGAGAGAAGTAGACTATAATAAACAAGAAAATTATGGCAAAGCTGCATGATAGTGGTGTCAGACATGGAATGTAGACCGGCATACAATTTGTTTTATCCTTCTCTTCTGTTTTATTTCACAACTAACGGAGCACGAAGCGCTCCTCACAAACGCAGTTCACGAGATTGTTGTGATCTGTAAACGGTTTTGAGTAGGAACTGGAGAATAAAGAATGAACACGCAATGCGCATGTGCATACTGAATTCCTAAAACGGAAGAAAAAACTAAAAACACAATGTGCATGTCAACATAAAAAGGAGGAGAAGAATAAAATTGCAATGTCAAACAAGTTGTATGATGGTCTGCATGCTACGTTTGACACCACTGTCACGCAGGTTTGTTGCAGTTTTCTTGTTTTGACATGCACATTGCATTTTTATTCTTCTCTTCCATTTTACAAATTCACAGTGCACATGCACATTGCGTGTTCATGCATCTCTTTCCGGTTCCTACTCAAAACTGTTTACAGATCACAGCCATCTCACAGATCTGCGTTCGTGAGGAGCGCTTTGTGCTCCTATGGTTGGGAAAAAAGTGAGCGCGTTGTTGCAACCATATATATATA
>NC_068986.1:21539-24389 GCF_001194135.2 Octopus bimaculoides
CTTTACATTCACATTTTTAAGAGATAATCTATCATGACAGGATCTTTTCGGTTGCTGCCACCACAAGTTTTGTTAAAAAAATTTGTTACCTCATTTCCATGATTTTTAAAATTTATTAATTGCTTACATGAACTGAATTATAACTACAGTATTACGTAAGTTTGTTTTTTGTAATTTTTCACAAAAAAAATCCGTTGAGGATTGCCAGCTTTCAAATCTTGTCTGTTTGGCTACAAATGATCAAACCTTGAATCTCTGAAAAATTTTTCGATAACTTTTCTGCAATAAATGAATAAACAAAATCAGATTCAGCTTGAAAAATTACACCAGTTTACGAAATTTCAAACTTTTTCTTTTAATTTTAATTTTGAAATTTAATTAAAAATTTAAAAAACCTTTGACAACAAGACCCCCATGATATGATGGAAAACTGTATTTATAACTTAGACAACGCTTAGCTGATGCATTTATAATAATGTATGCTTAATTAACCGAGTGGAGAAAAATGAATTTCAAATGTAGAAGAATCCATTTGATTAAATAAAGAAGTGTACTTATAGAGACCAATAATATTTTTTAGAATAGAATTTTTGTTTGTTTCTTTAATATTTTACTTACTGACCAACCTGACATTTATAAAACGATACTTTACAAGAGCGTGGTGGAAAGGGGAAATAATTGAGAATAAAAAAACAGTTGAATGACCCCTCCCCCAAAACGACTTAAATATAAATGTTTGGCTTCTCTAAGTTACTTTATAAACTAATGTAGAATAGATAGAAAGTAGGACGAGTTCTCTTACATTTGAATTTATACAGAGTTTTGATTAATTCAGTTTAGTGCCTCTTAGAATTAATTTAAATTTTAAATATTTGTAGATTTGAGTGATGAAGTCAAGGCCTTTCACTAAGAACAAATTTTGCGGGATTTGAGATAAAAACGGACAATTCTAAATCCAAAACTCATTATTGTACTTTTATGTTTTTTGAAAAAGAAAAAGCTTAAAATCAAATCCGCGATAAATCTCAAGAAAGGAAAAAAAATATTAAATAAAAGCGTAAGCAAAATCAATCACGGTTTAGAATAATTAAAATTCTAATTAAAGTGTAAGTCAATTTAGCGAGAAGAATAGCACGCTTATAGCTAAATGTTCTTGGTCAAAAGAAATAATTCTTAAAATCTGCAATGAGTAAATTATTTATCTTTAGAAAATAAAGATGGCTAGAATGAAAGTTTATAGCTACAGCGGGGTAACTAAGATTTATTTTTAACTCAGCCATTGATGTTTTGAAAGACATTCAAAGAAATACAAAAAGAAAAACAATTAGAAAACATCAGTAAAAGAATAATAATATAAAAGACTACATTTTAATGATATAGATAGATTAAAGAGTGAGATTTAGGTGAAGACGTAGAATGAAATCTAGACCGAAGAAGTAGATAGTTTTAGATTAATAAAGACAAATTAATTTTGGCTGAGATGGGCTAACTAAAAAATATTCTTAAATTTGAAGTTAGTACCTGAATTTAAGAGCTATAATCACAATGAGGAATTTTAGGGGTTAATGTATAGCAATAGATTAGAGGCCAATGAATAAGACAGATGAAATCACAAGTTTCGTGAGATGATTATGTTACATATAGTAATCTACGAGGATTATTTCTTGGTTTGTAGTTTAAGTTTTCATGTACTTCTGTATCCAAGAAGAGATATTCCATTATGTTTATTTAGGGTCGTTTCTGCAGCTAGTAAGATCAGGAAGTCCTCTGTTGTGCATAAATTACAAGGGTCTTTTATGATCAGTTTGTAAATTACTCGCAATAGATATTTTAGCGTGCAATTATTTTTTCAAATACCAAATGAATTATGGAAGTGATGTTTCATTTCTTCTGATCGGTTTGTATGCTTATCAAAGAATAATTTATAAGAACTAGAAGGTAGACCTATGTAGGTGTGGAAAAAATTATTAGCTTTTACTTTATGTTTGAAAACTATATCATAAGCTGGGTGCACAAACCCAAAAAGGATTAATGGAATTGTAATTTTTAGTTCAGCTAAAGGTATAGTTGTGGTTACAATTTTGTTGTGAATTCTGCTTATACACATTAGAACAAGCTAGGATTCATGCAAAATTTGCAGTGCTAGAATAAGAAATTTGAAAGATAATCCAATAAAAAATAAATTATGATATCTAAGCTGTGCTTGAAAGTGTCTTTACGTAATTTAAAGAAATAGCTAACTATTGAGTTAAACAGTTAAGTAATGAAAAATGGGTTTGTACTAAAAGGGGTTTCTTTTTTATTTGTATAAGTGTGTGCTGTTTACATTCGATAGAAAATATTTTCTATTTAAATTCACTTCTTGCAAGGACCTCATTGTAATTAGGAAGACTTCAATAAAAATTTGCTAATTGGAAGGGCATCAGAAAGTTTTAGAAGGCTGGATTGTTAATAATGTTCTTCGGGTGGTTCGAATTGTTATAAATACAGAATCACACAATGATGTATTTCAACTTGTGTACTTACTTTGTCTGTTAAAGTCACAACTCGGCTGTTGTACTCTTCGGTTTTCTTCAGATGCCTGTCATATTTGGTAATATTCAATATTCTCAGAATCTCAAACCTACCTGCCTGCCTGCCTGCCTGCTGCCTGCCTGCATACCTACCAACCTACCTACCTACCTACCTATTCACTGCAACTAGCGTTGAATCGACAACACAAAACTTAATCACCGCTTATGTTCACGATGCCATTGACCTGCAGGACAATTAAGTGATGGAAATAAGAAAGTTTATCTATCTATCTATCTATCTATCTATCTATCTATCTATCTAATATATATATATATA
>NC_068986.1:24399-29764 GCF_001194135.2 Octopus bimaculoides
ATCTATACATGTGCGTGTGGTGTATACACACATATAGACGTTTGAATTTGAAAATAAAAGAAACGAAAGAAAAAGTACTTGAATGCATCATTTATTTAACACTTATCATTTATATTGACTATGCCATCGCCCCGCAGGGCAATTAAGCAATAGAAATTAGAAGCTTTAAACCTTATGTATGTGTGTGCATGTGTGTGTGTGTGCGTGCGTGTGTGTGTATGCATTCATGTATGCATGTGTGAGTGTATATGTGTATATAGACATGTATGTACACACACACACACACACACACACACACACATATATATAATAGCTAAATTACTTCATCACCTTACTCAGCACAAACATAAAACCCCTCACGTCGCATATTCCATCCCACTCTATTCGCATACATTCATGCAAGTTATAACATGCAGCACATTTACGCAATCAATTACCTGCATTTTAGACACGAGCACCCTAACCCCGCCACCATACACAAACACGCACATACACACACACACACACACACACACACAGAGGCACACACACACACACACACACACACACACACACACACACACAGACACACACACACACAGACACACACACACACACACACACACACATACTCTCTCTCATTCATAGCTATATGCAAGTGACAGTCTGTAGTAAATAGAAGCTTCTTCAATCATTGAAACTTTAAGAACGCCGATTAGACTTGAAGATCAACATAGCCGTACAGAAAATGATCCGGGAATTGGTTTTGCTTGTCAACTAGAGTGATATTTACTGTTATATCACCCTAGTCAATTTAGCATTCATTTAACATTTCATGCTTCGGCTCTAATTAAAGAATAAATTGTAAAACCTTTCAAATTAAAGTATGTCGAAAATGATGGGCTTGCCATTCAAATCCCCCCCCCTTTTTTGTTTTTAACCATTTATTTTCTTTTATATATATATAGCGATAAAAATGATACCGGTGGAGCGATTTCAGATCCCCTCCCATCTCTACTCCCCACGTTCAGCTTATCTTCCGGTAACTTGAAACCACGTTCAGAATATCGGTGGTAGAGGGGAGTAGTATGAAATTGATTTCAAATTACTTCCGGGGTAGTCTGAAATCCATTTCATACAATCCTTACGAGAAATATATACCGTTTGTATTTGAAGTGTATAAATATATTTCGTTTTGTATATAAATACATTACGTTCACATTTAAAGCGTATGGATAGATTTTGTTTTGTATAATAGATATGTTTTGTTTGCATTTAAAATGTATTAATACATTTTGTTTTGTATATAAATACATTACGTTTGCATTTTAAGCGTATGAGTACTAAAATATTTTGTTTCCTATAATATATATTTTGATCGCATTTGAAATGTATAAATATGTATACGATTACATTTTATCTATAATAACAAACGCGAAATTCTGTCTGTCCGTCCGTTCGGGACCCCTGTATCTCAATCTAAATTTGCTCTACGCAGACATATTATATCTTTTTGGAATCAGGATGATCCTGGGACTGAAAATCTGCCCTTCATTTGGTTCTTGAACATTCAGCATTGGGATCAGGTTTGGATGAGGATTTGTTATATGCTAACAGTTGAAAATTCAAATTTTAAAAGAATTCCAAAAATTTGCGAACTTCCAAGTTTTTCCTTTAAACTGAATTTAAAGTAATATCATATTGGTAGGGTTAAACACATTATTATTATTGCTCTCTTTAGTTTTGGCTCGCAGGCCCAATTAGCACTCCGCGGGAACTAGTTTAAAAGTCCGCACGGAGTGCAGCTTTTAAGCTTTTAATAAATTCGAACTAAAATAAAAGTTTTGAAGTATCAGAGTAATGTTTTTATTTGAAAATATTGCAGACTCTAAATCTCTGATGTTCAAAGTGTTTTTTAAGGCAACATAAAAAAATATTCGGAGAATTTTAAAAACCCGATATTTTCATTTTATTTTCACATTTTGAGATTTTTTACAATTTTTTCATTTACCAATTAAATACAAAGAAACAAGAAAAAAGAGAGATAAGAAAGGGAAAATAAGAAAGAAGAAAAGGGGGTAAAACAGCATAAGCTGGAGGGGTGGGGAAATAGACCACATACCTCAGAACAATGGTGAGTTCAGCTGCGCCCATTCGAGGATGCTTTCGAGATCTTTTTTCACGGAATCGGTACATGTTAGGCGTGTGTTGTCTAAGTTGTGTGGGGATGATGCATGGCTGGAGAAAATTGTGGGAAAATGGTGATGAGTAGTACCATATACGTTGTTGGACTTGACGGCATTATGTGATTGTTGCTGCCAGGGAGAATGGCCAGTGAGACTCGCTGCAGCAGCCACTCCACCTCGCAGGGCTCATTTCTGCGATGGGCCGCTGGCTGTTATTCCTATTTTGAAGAGGAAATCAGCAGTACGGGGTCCAAAACCACCTGACGTCACGACGGCGACCGACACTCATTTAATGCTACGAACATATGAGTTGTAAGCGTTAGCAGTTATCATTTTAGCTAAATCAGAGGGACGGGTAACACCAACAGTGCAAGGATAATTTGAAATCGGGATAATCTGAAATTGATTTCATATCACCGGGGGATAACTCGAAGTCTTTATACCAGTAATAGTGGTGATAGTAGTTATGTTGATGGAGTACGTCCATAAATTACTGGCGTGAACCTCATCTCTGTTTGTCAAAGTATACTCGTAGGAGTGAACTCTGACAGGTAAAAACAAACAGGTTAAAACTTGGTTGTTGTTGTTGTTGCTGCTGTTGTTTAGCCACAAGTGAGCCCCGATTGAGCAGAACTGTGACAAAAGGCATTCCAACTAAAGCTATCTATGAGTCTTTATTTTCAGGCATAGTGAATTATAGCTGCATTATCCAATATGCTCTTCTTTTCCGCAAGACGGCAAGAAGGAATATATGCAAGATTTCATTGCCATTTACGACAGGAATAGATGGAAACTTTCTCTTTCAATTTTCTCCATCGGTAAGTGATACCTTCTCATAGATCCTGTAAACGGTCTAGATCAGTAGTTAATTCTGAACCAGGGTCCATATAACCCCTTGAAGTCCATATAAGATTTTGCTGTTAAAATTTATGTGCAATAAATTGCTTATACTTCTAGAATATGTAAAATATTTTAACCAAATTTTTAAATACAATTCCTAATAATATCTAATTATAAAAATATAATGGGATTTTTTAAAACGTAGAATGGCTATGAGAGTCCATCAGAATAGGTTGAGAAACATGGTTGAGAACCACTTGTCTAGATGGACTGATAAAGCGATAATTGACCTTGACACGGAGTCAGCGTAGCACTGAAGATGTGATTCAATCTGACGACTTTTCAGCTGCGACCACAATATTCTTTCATTCGGTTCTCATCCTATGCTCCTTTGCTAAATACATAATTAAGACTAAACAACAATATAGAAATGAATTTTTGCAGTTTAGAAACGCAAGTTGCAGATACGACGTGTAAGTATCCTGATGACTATTCGATGGTTTGGTTTATACAATTAACCGAACTTATCGCTCTCGCGTTAGAAGTACAGTGAACCAGTGATACTGATCTGTTGGTAACCAGTGACCAACGACGCTATAGTTCACAAATTGCAATATGAAATAAGTAATATTCTGTACGTAGAGAATCATTGAACTCCCGATTTATTAATCTTTCTGTTATCTTTCTTTTGTCTTTCTTTTACTTGTTTCAATAACTGGATTACAGCGATGCTGGGGCATCGCCTTGAAGGGTTCAGCCGAACAAATCGACCCCAATATTTATTTTTTAGAGACTGGTATTTTATTCTATCGGCATCTTTTTGCCGCGAACTGGTAAGTTACGGGGACGTAAACAAACCAGCAACAGTGGTCAAGTGATGTTGAGTGGACAAACGCAAAAACAAACACAAATACGCACAATATACGATGGAGTTCCACACGATTTCCTTTTACCAAATTCACGCATTGATCGGATCCAGCTAAAGTAGAAGATCCTTGACAAAAAGTGTCGCGCACTGGAACTGAACCTGAAATCAGGTACAAAGCGTACCTTTTAACCACACTGCCATGCCTTGTGCCTAATAAGCAGTTTAAGTAAAAAAAATATCAACTCAGTCATAACTAAATTAATATTAGAATTCAAACCGAGATTGTCAAACATTGTACAACATTGCTGCTGTAATTATTATAATCTATTACTCTAATTAGTGATTCTCTGTCAGTTGCAAATATGACTCATATTTATACTTTATTTTAGTCTTTGATAATTATTTTTACTGACAAATTTGAAATAATTTTTGTAAGGTTTCTTTGATTTTAAACTTTTTCTTTTATAATGTATTTATTCTATTTGCAACAATAATTAATTGCAAAATGAAAGTAAATTAATTAATAAGATGTTATTTAAAGTGAAAATCCAATTTGTAGTGAATGTAGTGTATGTATATAGGAGTTATATCTATCCATCCATCCATCCATCCATCCATCCATGCATACATACATATATGCATACATACATACTTGAAATGAAATTTGGCGAGTCCAAATGTGCATTTTTGGTGGTAAGACACGGCAAAGTTGTCTTTATCCGATACACTAAACCTGAACAACCTAGAAATACAGTCTTTGTTCTCTAAGTATCTTGTACAGGATGAGAGTCATATCTGTGATGGGCCTCTCAATAAATAAGGGACAAGGAACGAGTACATCAAGACAGTTAAAGAAATATAGTGATCTGAACTCTCAGTTTACAAAAAGTATATCTCCCACAACACCTTTGCCGTGCCTATCCTCAAGACAACATTTGACCTTCTAAACTGAGCAAGAGCTCAGTGAAATAGACGTACAAACTCGCAAGTTGCTCAGTATTACTAGAAAGTTAAAAAAACAATGGAGTTATAGACAGGCTATACTTGCCACACGATACGCAAATATTATAAACAAAACATTCAAAAGAGATGTCTCAAGAATTCAATCACTACTACCATCCACAACAAGTTCACTTTCAGGGCACTTAACATCCTACTACTAACATCCTACTACTATCATAGCACTCCCGTCTTCTTCTTCTTCTTCTTCTTCTTCTTCTTCTTCTTCTTCTTCTTCTTCTTCTTCTTCTTCTTCTTCTTCTTCTTCTTCTTCTCTGCCAAGAATTCACAACAACCTCGAACCCACAAGAGTAAACAAGAGAGACAGAGACAGGCAGAAGCAAAGAAAATGCCCCTTGTATTTGAATACTATGCAAATATTGTTTTAAAAAAACTTTTCATTTATTTTTTCTAAAATTTAATTGTTTTCGATATTTATAGTTGAAAAAGTCTCAATGACCGAAACCGGTACTGAAATGTTTTTTATAAAATT
>NC_068986.1:29807-35580 GCF_001194135.2 Octopus bimaculoides
ACACACACACACACACACACACACACACACACACACACACACACACATATCTATATATGTATGTATGTATGTATACATATGTATATATGTGTTATCTGCTAATGTCGACATTTTCAATAAGGCCGAATTTTATAACTCTGCCTAACTTAAAGCAGGTTATACAGAGAAAGTTACCTACATTAATTGAATAATGATATACGTACACGCACATATACACACCTATATACAAACACGCACTTCAGTATATCTTCTATTATACCCGACTTGCTTCTTTTGTACCAACTTCAGGTTACGTACGTCCAAACAAAATCTTTGCACTAGAATATTGTATAGGGGGTTATTTGTAAACACAATATCAAAACTAATATATTTTATATAACAGACAATTACCCACGCACGTACGTTTTGAATAGCAGACGAATGCTCTACGTGGTTGCTCAGTATGTTAGAAAAGGTCAGCAAAATCTTTCTTAAATGAAGCGCTAATGTTTTTTTTAAAATACATTAGGTAATGTAATTTTAAACTGTTCATATAAAAATGAGATTGTTATGGTAAGTATGCCCCTGATCATAGGTCTTCTCGATTGACTTGAGGCTAAATAAAATGGTTCCACATTGAACAAATATCAACACATTCACATATGTAGACGAACTGGATAATTTTTTATTTTTCTTCTCATCGTCAGAATTTTTTCAAATTTTCTACTCTGATGTAGTTTTGCATACTGATGACAAAAATCACATTTATTCTCTCTAGAAATCAATAACTAAAACGGTACAGACTTTTAAAATTATGTAATTTTAGCTAAAAAGGAAGTCTCCATTTCTCACATACCGGAAGTCGCAGTTGTCTGTTTCCATTAACATTAGCATTAACATTATCGTTGTTATCCCTGTATTAACGATAAGAAAATGAAAAATGATCAAACTTTGAATTTAAGTAGAGTAATCTAATCGAGCTGTACTACATACATTTTGATACTCCAAGAAAGTTATGCACCGTAATTTAAAGTACAATCCATTATCACGAACAAACATAATTGATCGCCACAATCACCCTTCCAACTATCTAAAATTAGCAATCACAAAACACCGCCACCAGCTTTGTCATGTTAGTAACGTTCACTTCGCAATCATGAGGTACTGGGTTCGATCCCAAGTTGTGACATCTTGGACATGCATCTTTTTCCATAGTTTTGGGTTGACTCAAACTTCGTAGGTGAAATTGGACATGCGGAAACTGTTTGGAAGTCCTTCGGATGAAGTGTAGGTGTGATTCAAAGATCTAGTATTTAATGGTGTCACATACTGTGTCACGGTGATTTCGACTGAAAATTGTGTTAAAGGTACGCGTGTCTGTGGAACACTTGGTCACTTAAACGCTTATTGAATGATCGGATAGCTCGGTTGATCGACCAAATGAAGGATTGTTGATCCTGGCAACCGACAAAAAATCAATCTTCATCTCAGAAACTACTGAAGTCAGAAAACTCAATTACCTTCTCATAATTTGCTGAAGTTAAATAAACATAAGGCGACGATTAAAGAGTAAAATGAAAAAGAAATGTCTTTTAAAACTCCTTTTCGAAACTTACTTTGCTTTAACAAGTTACCTAGATATTAAATTCGTTGCCACACCCCTTTCAACAGATCGTATGCTCAACCTATACGAAAAATGAAATCAGTTACATGAAAAATGAAATGCAATAGAAATAAGTTCACTTACATAAGTACGAAATAAGTACACTCGCATAAGACTACAACTACTTAGAGATAGTGATGGCTATAGCTGTAAGTTGCGCAATGTGCATACACTGAACACATATCTCTCAGTTAGACATTCTTATTCCATTTTACTTCTCAACTTTGCTAATGCAGCAATAAATTTCCTGTAGCAGTTGACAAGTCTCAAAAGCTGTTTAACTTCCTTATTAGAAGAACGTTTTAAGCTATTAATCTTGTTAATTAGTCACTATGAAGGTTTACGCCATCGACTCTAAGACACGAATCTAGAAACTCCATATCTTATAATAGTAAACATTTTTATTTACACTGAAAGAGACGTCTATATCCTTCAGACATTCAACAAATAAATTTTATCTTTTCTGAAGCTTTGCAAGTATTGCAGCATATGCCAATATATGATCTTGGTAAACAAATTCTCCCGTGACTATCTTGAAAACTGTTTCCTCGCAATGTTTGAAAATTGTATTAGAATTCTTGTGGCCCATTTACAATATATTTATTCTGAATACAAGATAGAAAGCTGTTATTAACTTTACATATGCTCCTGCTCTGTTTATCATGTTTAATTTGCCAACAAGTAGACAACAGGTCAATCTTGAAAAAAATCTTGGCGCCTTTAATTCTCGAAGGCACAATTTACACATTCAGAGATGATATCTAACTGCTCGGTTACGATTATTTAGAAGTACTTTATAATCCCTGTACATAAACTAAGCTTTTCTGTCTTTTATCTCGGCTTGATTTCGAGAAATGCATTTGTAACATCTTCATCTGAACGTGGGATAGTTATTTCCATTTGATAAAATCTTATTAATTCATTATTAACTTAGCTTTTCTAAATTGAATAGGCGCTGACGTAGCAGAAGTTGAAAGAAAGATGTTGATGCGTTAAAATGACCAATTAACTTTATACCTTCATATGAATTAAAATAAAGAGAGGACTTACAAACATCAAGCAGATCACACTCAATCAATTCAGTGCCATGGGAACTTTTAGTAACTACAAACTGATGAGAATGAGGATTATTATTGTGACTGTTAACAGTCTATTTCACCAATAACCTGTAATTCTGAGCCATCAAATGAAGTCGGCGCGATGAAAGCTTAATTGGTAATCTTAAAGAGACAGCAATATTGTGGCTTGAAATAGAACAAGTGTCAGCAGAATATACTTGCATATATATATCAGTACCCCGTTTAGTTGTACCATTCTTTGGATGATTTCCAGAGCACACAATTCGTATTATCATCATTACTCTCTGAATCCACCCTCCTTTCAGTTAGTTCGGTACTTAAATTATGAACATTCTGAAATCGACAAACTTCTATGAAATGCCCAATTTTACCACAATTATTGCTCTTAGACTTGAAAACGGAGTATCTTCCAAGATTATGCCTTCTTCCTCAATAACTACAATTAGTGCTTAAATTTATATGAATTCTTGTGGAAAAAAATGTTTATTGCTGCAGATATATTATTAATATTATTACAGGAGTATAAGGCGGAGAGCTGCAGGATCGTTAGCACGCTGGGCAAAATGTGTAGCGACCTTTTGTCCGTTTTTACATTCTGAGGTCAAATTCCGCCGAGACCAACCTTGTCTTTCATCCTTTCGTGATCGATACAATAAGTACCGGTTGATCACTGGGGTCGATTTAATCGACTTAACCCCACTCCCGAACTTGCTGGCCTTGTGCCAAAATTTGAAACCAATATTGTTGCAGGAGCAAACGGGGTGAACAGGACATTTCTTTCGGCCTTAGGCTCTGAATTCACATTTAGCCAACGTCAATATTTACCTTTTTTTCCTTTCGGGATCAATGAAATAAGTACCAGGTGGGCACTGGGGTCGATGTAATCCATTTTATTCCCCCCACACCACAAATTCCAAGCCCTGTGTCTAGAGTAAAAAGAATGTAATCTTAACTGTAATTAATGTAATTAATAGAATCGTGAGTTTTGGATAAAAATCTTGCGGTATTTTTACGATTATGTTCTGAGTTCAAATACTACTTTTCGTCTCTCCGGGATAAAATGAAGTACCACTCAAATACCGGGATAGACTTAATAATTAACGTCACAAAAATGCCAGAAGGAAGAAGTAATTGGAAATAAAGCAAATTGGAATAGTGTTGCCACTTTCCTTTCCACTGCTTCTAAAGTGTTGTTAGGAATGGACAAGTTCAGAAGTTCAGAGATATAGCAGCATCTGAGTTTACTCTAAAATGTTCGAATAATTTAAGTTTACTCTCTATTGATCTCATACCAGATATGTAGACCAATCTGTTTAACCCCTGCTTTGGATCATCTTCTATTGTTTAAACTGAGCTGAAGAATTAGATTTCACGATTGATTTCACGATTGATAATTTTCTTTGCGCTTAATTTCCTAAAAGTTTTCAGCAACTAATAATTGTGTAAGTCCACAACAGAAAGATAAAAATCTTCGAATATGTCATATTCCATGTTGTGGTTCAATTTTAGCCTAGTAATTTACAAGGAACACTGGCACACTGTCCCCTACATTGAAACGGTAGTCACCTTAAATGTAGACATGGAAACGGTATGCAACACACAACGATATTAGCATAACAATAACATCGCGGACTAGGTAGATGGTGGTCAGATTGTTGATTTATTAGAAAAAGTTTTATTAGAAAATGATTCTAATAATTTTACTAAAAACAGGATAATTGAGATAACTGACCCCAGTACTTATCTTTTAAAGCCTAATACTTATTCTACCAGTCACTTTTGCCGAACCGCTAATTCACGGAAATGTAAACGCACCAACACCGGTTATCAAGCGGTGGTGGCAAATAAATAAACACAGACACAAAGACACACACAGCCACACATGCACGCGCACACGCTCACACACACACACACACACACACACACACACACACACACACACACACACACACACACACACACACACACACACACACACACACACACACACACACACACGCACACACGCACACACATAAGAGGCAACGCCAGGTCATCAGTGTCACTTGAGCTCATCTCAGATTTCGCATAAGACACATGCCTGCTTGAAGAATTTCACGTTTTTCCGTAATATTTCTAGCTCAAATGGCTTATTTTTTATATCTAGCCCTCTGTCTTTCTCCATTCCTAAGTTAAGGGCAAACATTAAGCAACTCTGCAAAACAGAACTGATCTTTCCACACAGACGCACAGAATAACAGCAATTAAATAACGACGACGGGGTGCACAGCAAACATCAACGAGATGATTGTCGTCAGTAATTTTGACAAGAGATGCCAGTTAGTCTTTTACACCAGCCAGGCTCGTTCGTATCAACCTGAGTTACTGGATAATTTTTCGTTCCTTTAATAATATTGTAGAAAACAGAATTTGAATTACTTTTAATTCTTACGGTCATAGATAACAACTCGAGCTGTAACTTCTGAGCCCGATTCAGACGCGTGTGAACGATGTCGAGAGAACGTCTGCTATGATTATTTTTTGACCTAAGGCACATTTAAGACAACTGCCAGACGTTGGCCGAAAATGAATGAACTGCGACCAGGCTCAAAAAAAAAAAAGGTGTCAGAGTTATTGGCTGAAATTACATACTTGAAGTCAGTGTTGGCAAAAATTAAATCAACTTGTAAATACACGTTCACTACTAAATTTATACCCGAATAGCCCGAGTGCTGGAATCGCCACTGATATATATCTATATCGTTGCTATTATGTTGTACTGTCGTATGTCCAAATTTGGACAAATGCATTGTTTCCATATTTAATTTTGCTTGCAGTAGCCCGTTCTCTTGGTCAAACTATCGTATCTTCAGCTACTTCAGATGAAAATTGCCAAAGTGTAGTACAACGGTTTAACATCTTTTAAACGACAGTTTTGCAAAAATATTTCTGACTGAAAATATACATGCATAGAGTTACGATTTTATGCCCCCCCCCCAAAATATTATTGCTAAGCTGAAACTGTTGCTAATGTAAACAGAAATGGAATGGGGAAACTATTTTTTCGTTTTCA
>NC_068986.1:35757-37881 GCF_001194135.2 Octopus bimaculoides
ATATATATATATATATATAGTATTGGCTGGAGCAATAAGAAGATCGTCAAATATAAATGGAATTAATAGAGTATTGCAAGAAGCACATACTCTGTCTGTCTGTCTGTCTGTCACTGTCTCCGCGTTTGTCTCTCGCTCTCTGTCTGTCTGTATCTGTGTTTGTCTCTCGCTGTTTGTTTGTCTGTCTGTCCGTTCGTCCATCTGTCTCTCTCCCCCTCTCACTTCCTCTGTCTCCCTCCCTCTCTGAAGCTTTAGCGCAGCAGCAAACGTACTATTTTGCTGTGCTAATGAGAACGAATAATTTTTATTAGGTAGTGAAGGACAGATTTGATGTTTGTTGATGGCGCAAAAAGAATGCAGAAACGCATGCATCCTACGAGCCACTGACGTCATTTACAGCACAATATGTTTTCACAGTTGTCTGCTAGGAGGAGAATTTTTTCTCGAGGCTATTTCTGCAACGAAAAGTCTTCTGACATCCAAGTGTCGTCGAACATGCATTACACGATATATATTATTCAACACTGCTTTATGCGACTTCGCTTATTAAATATACATTAATCAAGCTTTACGCACATCAACAAACATACCGTTATTCTGTGCTGATAAAACTAATCGTTCTTGTGGGACTTTGAAGACCAGATTTGGAGTTCGTAACTGACGACATGAAAAAACGTAGAAATGCATGCAGGCCTTGTACCTGAATTGAAAGCAATTATTAATGGCACCAGTGCAAATTATAATGTACCTTCATAATATTGTTCCATATTTCAATTATGGTATAATTTTCGTTTTATAGTTACGATTGTTTCAAACGTAATACTCAGATTTATTTCATTACCTTAAAGGGCTATTCTCGTATGACGTATGTGACAGCCACAGACAAATTATGAAATATCTAAGTTTTAAATCCTGAACCTTTTCAAGAATTATATTGATTCATTTTTACAGTAAAGTTTTAATCAAATTTCTCTTTACTTGGAATGGATGTTGAATTTTTTAAAGAGGATCTAGAATGAATAACGTACGTGTCAATGCACAAAATAACTACTTCCACCGGTAAATATTGATTTCAAATTTTGGCACAAAAATATTATCTGTTAATTCCCCTGAATTTCTCTTAAACAGCCTAAAAAGCTTCACGGTGTTTATTTACGTTAACCTTGAAATTTCAGAAAATGCTAATGTGTTTGCTGGGTAACGATGTTTATGATCACAATTTGCATTTACCTGCTGTGATGTGCGTGACAAAATGGATGTGAGGTACGTGACAAAAAATTTCATATTAAAGACAACGCTGTAAGAGCTTAATTAATGTTGATGTATATCGATATCTGGTCAAAAATGAACCATTTCAACGTACCGTTACAGGTATATAGCAATTTTTCTGAGTATTCTAAAAATGTTTGAAAAACCAGTTTTGTTGATTCAAAAGATTATATTTCAATTATGTCTTCACTTTCATTCCATAGTTAAAGTTTTCTTTTTAACTCGAATACATGTCGTGTCCAGCAGAATAAAATAGATTTATATTTTAACCACATTTTCTTCTGAATGTTTACTGTTCACCACATTCATAGTGAATTTCCCCCACCATGTCTGGACTGTATACGTTATTTATTTCCTGGGTTATTAGTGCCTGTCGTACAATTGTTAATGTTTATATTGTTGACTTGATATTGCAAATTTGGCCATTTATTTGGATATGATAAAGACTAAATCTAATTTATTCATTGCTGCAGCCAAATAATGTAAGATAAAAGTTTTATATTTTCACATAAAACTGTTGACACATGTTTTTTTTTATGATGAGAGAGATAAACACAAATAAATTAACCGTTAATTCTGTTAATTCTTTGGACACGATGACTGGTGAAGCGATCAGATATTTTACAATAGATAACAGTATAAACTTTAAATTTGGTTATTACTGGTTACTTCCAGCAAACTTTTTTGACCACAGTTAATCATAAAGCTAATTATACTTTCTCGTCAATGTAACGAACCCCACAAAATTTTAATTAATGAAAACTTCTAAGCTCGCTATATCAATTATGTTGGCATTCACTTTATTATTTGTTTTTCAAGCTGAGGAAAAGCCCAGCAATCTCATCTACCCCCC
This sequence comes from Octopus bimaculoides, assembly GCF_001194135.2. Taxonomy (NCBI): domain Eukaryota; kingdom Metazoa; phylum Mollusca; class Cephalopoda; order Octopoda; family Octopodidae; genus Octopus; species Octopus bimaculoides. Next base: position 37,880 of record NC_068986.1, read on the forward strand.
CC
>NC_068986.1:38002-43019 GCF_001194135.2 Octopus bimaculoides
AGTAATTCTTTTACGTTGTCACACCACTCAGAATTTATTGACTAAAACCTTATATATCACTTAAGCGGTTATAAATCTGGCAATCTTGGTAAAAATTATACTTTACTGCGGAGGTCCAATAAAACTGAAACTTCTACAGTTTTCTCCGCAAACAGGGACAAACAGAAAGACAGACTTACACACAAACACACACACACACAAACACACACACACACACAAACACATACACACACACACACACACACACACACATATATATATATATATATATATATATATATATGTGTGTGTGTGTGTGTGTATACGACGGGCTTCTTTCGGTTTCCGTCAATCAAGCCCTCTTACAAGGCTTTGGTTGACCTGTGGATATAGTAGAAGACACTTGCCTAAAGTGACAAGCAGTGGGACAGAACTCGAAACCATGTGGTTGAGAAGCAAACTTCTTGCCACACAGCTATGCCTACACACACGCACACACACACGCACACACACACGCACACACACACGCACACACATACAGCACTCACACATTTAATATAATGAAGGCTGCGAGCTGGCAGACATGTTAGCAAGTCGGGCGAAATGCTCAGCGGTATTTCGTCTGCTGCTACGTTCTGAGTTCAAATTCCGCCGAGGTCGACTTAGCCTTTCATCCTTTCGAGGTCGATTAAATAAGTACCATTTACGCACTGGGGTCGATGTAATCGACTTAATCCCTTTGTCTGTCCTTGTTTGTCCCCTCTATGTTTAGCCCCTTATGGGTAATAAAGAAATAAGAAACATTAGCATGCTGGGCGAAATGCTTCGCGGTATTTCGTCTGTCTTTACGTTCTGAGTTCAAATTCCGCTGAGGTCGACTTTGCCTTTCATACTTTCGGGATCGATAAATTAAGTACCAGTTGCGTACTGGGTCGATTTAATCAACTGGCCCCTCCCCCAAAATTGCGGGCCTTGTGCCTAGACTAGAAAAGAATATAATGTATAATGTCATTCTGCTTGTCACAATGTTTAAATACTCATTTGACTCTAAACAACCTTCGCCATGGAAGGAAAAAGATGGCATACTCGAAATATTTAACATGATGCGGCAACTTCGATTGTTACGTTTTAAACAATGAAGTTTGACAAAGCCTATTTCTTTCAGAGAGAGAGAGAGAGAGAGAGAGAGAGAGATAGAGAGAGAGAGAGAGAAAGAGAGAACAAAAAAGAAAGTATTTTATCAAGGTAGTCAAAGTGAATCTGGATGAGAATCGAACTCAGAGCGCAGAGAAGTGGTTCGAATACCGCTTTGCCGGTTCACCTCTTTATTTAAGCTCTTGTGCATTAGTAACGTCTATATATATTTGCTCATCTCTTCCAAATGACAAAACATTTAATATATCAAGGGAACAAGAGACAAGACACTTAACCTATAATGACTTCAATTTTCTGAGTTGAAACTAAATTGAAGTTGACGCTTATTATTTGATAAAGATTCAGAGGGTTTTAGACTTTTTAAACTCCCCTAACACCATGTCGAAGGAAGAAGAATTATATGGATGGTAACTCGATTTCTTCTTCTCATTAATAAAAAGTCAAAGAGGAAGCGAAAAATTTTCACCAATTTTTTTATTTCATAGGGCGATGTTATTTGTTAACTTGAGAAAACGCGCGCACACACACACACACACACACACACACACACACACACACACACACACACACACACACACACACACACACACACACACACACACACGCACACACAAATGTGTGTGTATGTATATACATGTATATGTTATACTCCCGTACACACACATATATCTTTTCTACTCTAGGTACCAGGCCCGAAATTAAGGCCTCGCACTTAATGACCACAATGTATTACAGGAATATTGTATGTGAGTGTAAATTTAGGTTTGTACGAGGGAGAGTTAAAAATTATACGCACTTTTGTTTTTTCAATGTATTTACACAAAAGTAGGGGATAAACAACTACGTCATTTTTCTATATAGTCTCCTTCCTTTTCGATACACTTGGTTCAGCTGTCCATAAGCTTGCGTATTCCCTCCAAAAAAGAAGGTTTTCGGTTGGTCGTGCTCCCATTTATGCACCACTTCCTTCACATCTTCATTCGTTGGAAATCGACGACCTCACAAATCATCTTTGAGCGGTCTAAAGATATGATAGTCGGAAGGCGCGAGATCTGGGCGGTAGGCAGAGTGTTCCAGCACCTCAAATTGGTTAATGGTTTTAACGGCCTCGGCAGCCGTGTATGGGTATGTATTGTCATGCAACAACAAAACTTTCTTCGATTGTAGACTTCGGCGTTTGGTGCAAATTACTGGCTTCAGTTTGTTGGCCAGCAAATCACTGTATCTTGCACTGTTGATCGTACACCACTTTTCTAGGTAGTCTTCCAGTATAGACTCTTTTGAGTCCCAATAAAGGGTTATCATCACCTTTCCGCAGACGACTGTGTTTTGAATTCCTTCGTCACTGGCGAGCTAGGATGTTTCCGCTCAATTCTCTGTCTTTTAGATTCTGCTTCGTAATGATGGACCCACGTTTCATCTCCTCTGACTATTGTGCTCAGAAATTCATCGCCCTCATTGTTGTAGCGATCGAGTAAATGTTGGCAGACTCAAGACATTTGCGCTTGTGCTCTGCAGTAAGCTCTCTTGGCATCCATCTTGCACAGGTTTATGGAAGCCGATCTTATCGTGGATGATTTGATAGGCAGAACTATGAACTCATCGATGATAATTCGCTGGTTCACCATTACCATCTCTCGAGCTTGCTGAATCTTGTCCGGCCACTTTTAAACTTCTCGATCTTCGTACTGTGCTAAAAGCCTCCGATGAATTTCAGTACCTGTCATACCTTTCGACCAAAGAAATCGGATCACTGCTCTTTGTTCTTCTTTGGTGCACATTGCTACGGGAGCGGCCATGCTTACACTGTAAAACCAGAAAGAAAAATGGCACAATCAGGCTCAAACTTTGACCGCGTGACCACAATAGTACCAACTATAAGCACGCACGCGCAGAAGGTAGTATGACAATAATAAAGATATGCTACAGCGAAAGTGTGAATAATTTTTGACTTCCTCTCATATGTACGAGTAAAAGAGAAAATAAGCAAATACCTAAGAAAGAATGAAGCTTGGTGATAATATGGACTCTATATCATGTACAATCTATAGCTGTATATTTTTAGTGTACCATTACCTCGACTATCAGACTACTGTTATCGTTAGATCTTTAGCTTATTTCTGGACATCTATATGCTTATATCCTTTTAGCTATTTTCTTCTACAGTTAGCTTCTATATTTTAGTTGAAAGCATAAAATAACACGAAGCAGTCAACAATGAATATCCTAAAAGCAAAACTATTGATTGTTTTAAATAGCTATCTTTTAAATACGATGTACAATTGCTTACGTTTAAAGTGTTTTAACGACTAACACCTTTGATCTGAACTTGTTTTAGAATTTTAATTTTAAATAGTGTAAACAGTAATAATTCTTTAGTGCTAACACCATTGGGAATAATTTTGCTTTAGTTATTTATTTATGTATGTATTACGAGTATGATATTCATCAAGTCTTACAGTATTTTATAACATACTCAATAAAAATAGCTCAATATCATCTGAGAGCATAAAAGTAAAATCGCCAAATTGAACATATCGCCAAAAATAATTATTAATTTATTCAATAATAATGAAAATCCGAGTTGGCAACCATAAAATTGTAATAATGCATATGGAAATATGGAAATGGGTTTTTAACGGACCTTTCCGTATTTTTGACACAGTTTTCTAAGTTAAAAGATTAGTTGATAATTTTACATCGTTGCCATGGTGATATTTAGTTATTGTATTGCGTCCATACTGGGGCATTGCCTTCAAGATTTTTTTAGCCAATTATGTCAAAGCTAAATCCTCTATAATTTCCTTTTTATTTCTATTTAAGGAAAGTCCACAAGCGTCACGTCTCCTTAGAGTGTTATTTACTATTTAAAGACTTAAGAACAACAAAATTTTGCAACCAGTTTTCACCTGTATCCATAACATATGCAATCTCAGTTCACACACACACACACACACACACACACACACACACACACACACACACACATATATATATGTCTTTTATCTTATTATTTTTCAATGATTTGGCTGCAGTCTTGCTGGAGCACCGCCTTCAAAGGTCTTGTCAAACAAATCGAGCCCGATGCTTATTTCTTAAAGCTTGAGTCTTATTCTATCGGTATTTTTGCAGAGTCATTACGTTATTGGGACGTAAACAAACCAACATCGATTGTCAAGTGGTGGTAGGCGATAAACACACACACGCACAGGTACACACAGAGACACACACACACAAACACAAACACACATACACAACGGCCTTCTTTCAGTTTCCGCCTACCAAATCCACTCACAAGGCTTTGGTCCGTTCGGGACACTTTCACAATGTGTAACACAGTGGGATCGAATCTGGAATTATGTAGTTGGGAAGCGAACTTCTTACACACTGCAATGATTTCTTTTGGAACGGTAAATTTCAAAGCAGATAAAGCTATAAATCAGAACGAATAAGTATTTATTTCTTTATTGTTCACAAGGGGCTAAACATAGAGAAGACAAGCAAGGACAGACAAACAAGGAATTAAGTTGATTACATCGACCCCAGTGCGTAACTGGTACTCATTTAATCGACCCCGAAAGGATCAAAGGCAAAGTCAACCTCGGCAGAATTTGAACTCAGAACGTCAAGACAGACGAAATACCGCTAGGCATTTCGCCCAATATGCAAACGTTTCTGCCAGCTCGCCACCTTACAACGAATAAATATTGGGTTAAAAAACATTTTGGACAGAAAACGTCGACGGCTGCCCGTCAGCGCATACACTCATATAAAAACACACACATAATAAATACATGCATGCATGCATACATACATACATACATACACATATACATCTATACATATGCATATAAATATACATATATATATATGTGGGTATATA
>NC_068986.1:43794-46912 GCF_001194135.2 Octopus bimaculoides
ATATATATATATATATATATATATATATACACTAACATAAATAATATATAATTATATGCATATATCCATACATATATGTACATACCTACATCTATATGTATACATACATGCATATGTGGGTATAGGACGTTAAACACAATGAGAAACGAAAACATAAAGACGAAGACAGAAAAAGAACTTTTTTTCGAACGACGAAAAACACAAACAGAGAAACGAGACATGCAACACAAAGAATATTACCCTTCTTCAGTTGTCCCTCCGCGTTTCGAAGGCAAGGACAATACGCGACTTCGTTGGAACAGTCCTACCCGCAAATTAATTAAATTTGGAATTTTTTGCAGAGGGTGAAAGTGTAGACAAGAACAGGACAGTGAGAACAAGATAGTAAAAGACAGTAAAAACAAGACAGAACAGTGTAAACAAATGGTAAGGGCTGTTAGGCCAAGATGATAGAAAAATTATTATTTTGAACGCGAAGTTAGATGTGAATGAGAGACATAAAAATTCACGTCTTCTCTGTAGGAAGGCAGGAAGTAGAAATAAATTTTTTTACGTCACGTGTCAGCGACGAGAGGGCAAGGAGTCGGAGTGAGAGAGAGGGAACGGTGAAAGGACGAGAAGAATAGGGGAGGGTTGAGAGAGAAAAACAGAAAGGATGAAGAACAAGAGGGGGTGAGAGATAGACAGGGAAGTGATAGTAATAGTAGTAGAGTACGCAGTAGAAATATTAAGATAAAACTTACTTGGAGACTGTGCGTGGCATTCGATCATATAATAACATAAATAATATATAATTATATGCATATATCCATACATATATGTACATACCTACATCTATATGTATACATACATGCATATGTGGGTACAGGACATCACAAAAAACGTTAAACACAATGAGAAACAAAAGCATAAAGACGAAGACGGAAAACGAACTTTTTTTCGAACAACGAAAAGAAACAAACAGAGAAACGAGACATGCAACATAAAGAATATATATATATATGCACATTCATAATAAGTACATACACACATATGTAGGAGAAATACAGCAGATTCGTGGTCGGGGATTGAAACACCGGCCACCACATTCATTTTTAATGTTCTTGGATTGCACTCTTAAAATTCTTTTGCTTAACCTGTCATATTCTCTGTCATCTTTGCTGATGTGATAAGAATTCATGAGGTACACGCACAATAGCGAGAAAGCAGAGAATGGCGTATCTATTCAATTTAGATACGTTCTGACAGATTCGAACATGAATATCTCATTGCTATTGCATTTTCATCATCTGAGAGCACCTCCCATTCAATTCTGATTTGGGTGACCTCTTTCGGCTTTAACACACGTTACACACACACACACATACAGACACACACACACACACACACACACACACGCACACACACACATGCACACACACACACACGTGTATGCGTATTAGAAAACTGATAACATTAAAATCCTTTTTTATCTGACGAAAAAATACATGTCTAAGAACAGCATGCACCAAATAGTCACACATTGTCTAAAGGGGGGAGGTGTTCTCAGATGATAAAAAAGCAATTGCGATGCGATATTCACGTTCAAATCTGCAAAACGTATTTAAAATGAATAGATGCGTTATTACTTGGATATTTGCTAGTGTGGGTACACCCCACGAATCATTATCACATCAGCAAATAATTCGTTTGCTGACTCTCTATACACTAGAGCTCATGCTCTTGTTAAAGATTCATCGGGTTTGATGGAGATAGCTTTCACTGATGAGATGCATAACGAGGTCAAAACACTACAGTGTCTCAAAGTCTTCTTACACTGATAAATCGCATGTTATGGGACGAAGTGTCCTCCGATGAGTAAACAACAGATATACGCATCCGGATCTGCCAAAGCGATGAAGTGTTCTCTGATGCGCGAAAACAGCAAATATTTGGGTGATCTACCAGAGCGTATTCAGAAGGAATCATAAATTGATAAAAAGATACATTTGTCAAATTTTTAAAACAAGACGTTCATATTCACACTTTGACTCTTTGCTATACAGATACTCATAATACATACATACACACATTACATACATACATGCATACGTACATACGTACATACGTGCATACGTACATACATACATACGTGCATGCATTCATGCATAACCACGCATCTTAAACTTAGAAAAAAATAGGTACTAATCCACGCAAGCAGGAGTATAAAGAAAATAGACGCAGCTGAAAATGCACAGAAAGTGTGTCAGGAGATTTATTTGTATTAATATAAATACATTTAACCGGTTTCATATTTGTTTGCTTTTCAAAAGTGCAAGATTTGAGAGATGTGGAACTGTCACAAACTGTATCGTTTCTGCTCCGCACAACTGTCACATATATACAATTGCGCATGCAAGCGCACACGCAAAATATACATGTTTGTGTGTGTACGTGTGTGCACGCGCGAACATATACCAAAGAGTAAAAGTGCGAATATGTAAGAAAAAAGGAATACTTCAACAGGTTTACAAATTTATCTTTTTATCAATTCCTAATTTTTTATTTATTCTTGTGACATAGTTTTTCAGCAGATTCAATAACGCTGTTTTAATGTTCTTATGAACACACGTATATATTTGTACAGACATATAAATACATTATAAATACATACGTACATATAAACATGTACATACATATATACATGCATATATATGTGTGTATTTGAACGCAGCGTCTCACAAAAATTGTAAGTTTTCGTAAACTCATCCTCCGACGCTACTCTATCTCTTTCTCTTTCCTTTCTCCCCCCCCCCCCGTTCATCCTCTGTACTACTACGTATCTCGCCTTACCCCTCTTGTTCTTCCTCTGTTACTACTACGTATCTCCTTTTCCCCCTCGTATTTCCTCTCTTTCTCTTTTCCTCTCGTTGCTCACCTATTCTTCTACTTCCTCCCTCTCTTTCTCCCTCTACCACTCTCTCTCTTCCCTTTACACCGGCATGGTCACATGCTTCCGGTCAATAATCCTTTCCTTCCTTGGCTTTCGCCAAGCAACGCACGCCACCACTTTGTCTCTCTCGGTTCCGTGCCTCATCGCGTTCATACACACATAATTTTTCTCGTCTGGCCGTAAAGC
>NC_068986.1:47371-47956 GCF_001194135.2 Octopus bimaculoides
TATATATATATATATATATATATATATATATATATATATATATATGCATATATATATAAATACATATACACACATATATATCCATACATACATGCATACATACATACATACATACATACATTCATACATAAATACATACATACATACATACACACATACAAACATACATACACACACAGACAAAATTCAGTTGCCGCGCAGCCATATAAGTAATAAAGTAGAGAACATATTCCCTTATAAGCAGTAAAACTAAGTACGACATTTATTAGCTATAAAGTGTAGCTTCATAGTTAATAAACAAATATATCTGCTTATATTTTACTATTTATGTCGCTTTACAGCTAATATATACATACATACACACACATATAGGCCCAGGCCTGGTTGTGGTAAGAAGCTTGCTTTCCAGTCACATCGTTCTGGGTTCAGTCCTACTGCGTGGCACCTTGGGCAAGTGTCTTCTACTGTAGCCTCGGACGACCAAAGTCCTGTGAGTGGATTTGGTAGACGGAAACTGAAAGAAGCCCATCGTATATGTGTGTGCATGTGTTGTGTGTGTGTGTGTGTGTGTGTGTGTGTGTGTGT
>NC_068986.1:49165-51381 GCF_001194135.2 Octopus bimaculoides
ATTAAATATATATATATATATTAAATATATATATATATATATATATATATATATATCAGAAAATGGAGAGGATGCAAAAACAACATACATCAGCCGGTAGATTTTCTAGTATGCCTATTTATCCCAGTGTATTAGAATGTATTAGATGAATACATACACATGTATTAACCATGTATTACATACACATGTGCTAATATTACAAAAAAAAAAAGCAATCTGTCAGTAGGTGCTAGTTCCTTACGGCCGGTTCTGCCAAGAGGCAACGAAATCCTCCTTGCCATATACACAATAATAATATATACACAATATTTCCTCACCATATCGCGGTTCACCTATCGCGGTTCACCTATTGCGGTTTATTATTTAAGCTTACTTCGATTCCTCCGTGCTGTTGTTTTGCATTTATAATAAAATAAGTATATACAAATGAGCATAGATTCCGAACCCATTGTCTCTAGTGGGGACAAATTTTCATTTTTTAATGGTGGAAAGTAGACCATAGTCTAAAATCACTGCTTCATTTTTCTATAATTTCTGAGTCTTCAGGAAACTATTGGTTATTTGACTCTTAATAAACAAATTAAAGTGCATTCTAGTTACTCTCCTCCCTAAATGAGCACATATTTCTGTAAGCCTAAATATCAACTCAGTTATAACTGGAAAAACAGAGAAAGGTAGCTAAAAGTTTAAAAATTTTGAAAGGCATGCTGCCTTTCCCTTCAACTCCCTTCCGTCATCTACCATATAACATCTTTTAAGGTGTAAACAATGTAGGTTCCATATAGAATTTCCTTCATAGAGGGAGTATATCTTTTACACTTGTATAAAATTTTTTCATTTCCATTCCAACTTCAGCTGCAATATTTGTGAGCTTCTAGTACATGTTGCCCTGCAGTTTTCCGGGTTCAATGAATTAAGAATATTATCACTTTTGTACCCGCATTTTTCCTGCCAGTATATTGTTTTATTTAATGAATTGTGTTTTAATTGTGAACATACAACAAAAATTTGAAGTTATTTTACAGACTCCACTTTGAAATAGTATCGCCCAAAATAATTGCCGAGAATTTTCATAGTTTTCATTCACATTTCACTTAGAATGGTAGTTTCTAGTTGCGACTTGGTTACATGTAAAATTATAAGCAATGTTGTTGAGTTCTTTTTTGTTTTTAATCTGAAGTCAGCTTAAATCAAACAGATATATAATTGAAGGTGTTCAAGCCACGACCATTTCGTATTTTTGTACATATGGGGCTATTAATTACAATGTCCGTACAATGTACAATATGATTGCTCTTTTTCAAGATGTAGAGTGTGGTATGAGAGAAATTTGGTTCATATTTCTAGCAAACTAGGTAAGTGCAAAGAGGCTTCCCAGTTGGTTTAATTTCAATAGTATTTTAACTGAAGGTCGTATTATTGACATCAACTAATATTCATTAAGTTTTTACCAAGAACCAACCGAGCCCTGGCATTGATTGCGTGCTGAGATTTGTCATTTCATTTGACACTGGCGAAAGAAAACTACAAAAAAATTTAGTGAGTCACTGAAGAAGTTGGCAGCCGTCCTTCTTATGCAGGGCTTGTAATACCAAATATATATATATATATATATATATATATATATATATATATATATATATATATATATGTATTTGAAATTTACAGAAAAACAAAAGACGACGACAGGTGTATAAACAACAAGCAGGTGTAGTATTAGTTTGACTCTCGGGAAGGTGAGAAAGTATTTTACGTTTCGAGCCTAGGCTCTTCAACAGAATGGAACATGAGAAATAAACAGAGAGAGAATAATGGTTGTAGCGGTCAATCATGGCGACTCATATATATATATGTACTATATATATATATTTACATATCTATCTATCTATCTATCTATCTATCTATCTATCTATCTATCTATCTATCTGTCTGTCTATCGGTCTGTCTGTCTGTCTGTCTGTCTGTGTGTTTGCGTATGTATTCATGTATGTATATGTATATACGAATCTGTTTATTTGATTAGGTAATAGGCGTAGATGTATAGCTATGTGTATGTGCATGAATATATTTCTATCTATACATGTACGTATATGTAGATGGATACATGTGTGTATATGGGGACACGCACACATGTGTATATTTGTATATGCGTAGGTACGTATGTGCATATGTATAAATGTGGACGTATGAGTGTGTGTATATATACAGGTGTGTAT
>NC_068986.1:53204-64910 GCF_001194135.2 Octopus bimaculoides
TATATATATATATATATATATATATATGCTAGGTGTCTCAAAAATCAATGATGGCTTTCAATTTTTGATAACTTTCTTAGCTTTACAAATGAATGCATGAAAGTTTGATACCATATAAAGGACATAGTGGAAATTAATATACACAAGTCAAATTTTGCACCACCACTACATCACATATGAAAAAGGATATCACTTAAATGGCAGCCATTTTCGGCTTCGCACGCCCGTTCTCTTTCCAAAACTTGTACCATAACACCTTCAATAGTTTCCGATCCACTTCTCTGGTTTCTCTCTTTCTCTTTATTCAGGTGTCCCTAAAATCCGGGCTAGTAAAGTGTGGGGAACGTGAAGGCTAGTTGACAATGCTGTAGCGGTAGATTATTCTCTCTCGAAAGCACTACCATAGCAACTGTATTGTTTCTCTTGTGGTATGAACAGTTGTTCTACCTGACTGGATCCATGGGTGAGGTCTACTTTGAATGGCCTTCCCGTTCCTCAGATTTGACCAACCCGAATTTATTCTTGTGCGGATACCTGAAAGAGTGAGTTTACGTCAACAAATCGGAGACCCTGATGCAAGTGAAGACGAACATCAATACAGACATCAGAGAGGTGGGGTCTGAAACTATTGAGGGTGTTATGGTGCAAGTTTTGGAAAGAGCACGGGCGTGCGAAGCCGAAAATGGCTGCCATTGAAGCGATGTCATTTTTCATACGTGATGTAGTGGTGTTGCAAACTTTGACTCGTGCCTATTAATTTCCACTGCGTCCTTTGTATTGTATCAAAATTTCCTGCATTTATTTGTAAAGTTAAGGAAGTTATTAAAAATTTTAAACCGTCATTGACTTTTGGGACACCCTGTACATACATACATATATATATATATATATATATATATATATATATATATATATATATATATACATACACATGTATTTGTACATGAGTGTATGTGTATATGTCTGTGTGTGTATGTGTGTGTGTGTAAGAGAGAAAGAGAGAGAGATAGGGAGAGAGAGAATTAGTTTGAAACAGTGAGAAGAGAGACTTTACCACCTAATTACAACTGTCAGATGTTTACCATTTCTTTTCTTGACTCCTCCCTGTCTTACGCCCGGGAGGTCTCAGATCCAGCGTTAATTACTTCATGATTTATTTGGGGAGATCTCCGGAAAGTATTCACTGACAATTGATGCCGTTGCTTCAAGACAAATATCGACTCTTAGATATAGATGTTGTTGATGTTGTTGCTGCTACTTATAGGATGCTGCTGTTGCTTAAATGGGAATTCTGTCGAGAAATTAAGTTGCTATAGTTTACTGGTAGGTCATATTACTAAATGGAAGCTTCTTAAGCTGATTTGAATAAAAGATCGAGCCACTATTCTGAATCTCTAACACTTACTTCTTTCAATTATAGATACTTGTATTTTATATAAAGGTACTTCAAGTTTAGTATTGGTACCTCATTTTAATTACTGATAGCTCTGCTTTAATTTTGGGTATCTGCATTGCATGTACTAATAACTGGCAGCATTTCAGTCACAACTAAACTATAACTAAACTGTGGTTTAGTTGCGACTAGTAGAAGTAGTACACGGATGAAAATCCTGATACATTGCAGGAAAGAGCTTCAACAGTTTTACAAGAATTACAACGTTTGTACATTTGTAAGTATTTTAGTTGTTGTTGCTGATGTTATCTCAGGTCAGCTCTGACTGAACAGATCTATGATCAGATATGTACCACGTAACCCTATCTCGTTTTCTTCATATACATTTTAAGCTATTATCCAGTGTGTCTCCTTTTTAATGACGCTAAGGTGTGATATGAGGGAGATTTGCCCGCAATTTCTTGATGACAGAGCAACAATACTGTCTCCTTTAGTTATCACGTGAGTATTTTAGTTGTAGATGCGGAGCTTCGTCTTCCGGGAGATAGAGCAGCGACGCCAGAGGGGCTTGTATATGGAGTACATGACTCTGGCGGCCAGACCACATCTGCAGTTGATCTTCAAGGTCAGATCTCCAGTGTTGGTGACTGTGGAGCTCAGGTAGATTTAGGAGCTGATAAACTCCACGACGGCGAGGCCAATGTGGAGAGAGAAGGGTCTGGGCCATCGCTTCGCCCAACTCACTCAAAGTCCTCCGTCTCTCACTAGATCATCCTATCAGGGCTTTACTGTCATTTGACGCAGTAGCTGCGGGCTGGAAGAGGCCTCGTGGTTAACCTCGTATCAGATGGTTGGACATGATTAAGGGGAAGCTCGACGTCATCTTATATTAATTTTAAGTTCATTGAGCCAGCGTTTCTCAATCTAAGTGGATCTTCATAGCACTCCCCGGGAGCTATGAAGGCTGAGGAGGAGGAGGTGAACGAGAATGGGTGACTAGAAGACAACGGAATCTATTTGGAAAGCGTATTCATTTATTAACAACGATAATTTAGCTATAATGAAGGCTGTCTTTGATAGTAACGTGCCTCGTCCATTTTGTCAAACTGTAGCTGGCATCACTATTTTTTTTGGCAACTGTGAAAGGATGTTTTTGATATTGTGATGCGACTAAATGGTTTGTCATTGGAGATATTTTGGTGCAATTTAAGATTATTTATGTCGTTGATGATGATGTTGTTGGTTTTGAATTATTTATATGTTGCTCTTTTTGTATTGTTTTCGTTTATTTTCATGTTTATTTTTGTCTCCGAATTTATTTTTGTGCCATTGAAGTATTGAATTATATTTTCCTTGCTGTTGAGTTATTTTTGTGTTGTATAGTACGATTGTATCAAATTGCTCAGAATCTTTTGATGTCCTTTTTGTTGTAGTTTTGTTGTTGTCACCTTAAGTAACAATGATTTCATATAATCGCGCCTTCTCATCTTAAATGTCATCAGTAACACAAACATTTTTAATTGCATCAAATATTTTCTAAAAATAAACAAGTTAAGCGCAGTAGAGAATCATAAAAATAAATAAATAAATTATACGGCCACCAAAGCGTTGCATGTGTTGTTCAATAATGCACTCTATTATCAAAAGTCACTGTAATGAGTTTCCATTCTATTTTTCAGAAAACTTTTAGTGAAAAAACTAATTTAAACTAATTAAATATTAATAAGGATTAACATTTTATTGACCAACGACCATATATTATATTAGTTTTGATTTCACGGATAAAATTAATGCAACCACAAACGAAGTTAGTGAGTAATAAACTATTTAAATCTGTAACAGGTTAAAAGTAAATAATTTTTCTCAAGAAGATTAAAATGATCGACCAATGGCTATCTTCTTTTTCAATAGCTACTATAAACATTATTGTAAAGTTAATGCCATAATTAGCAGACCTTAAAAATCGCCGCGTTGGAAACGGAAGTTCTTTTTCGGTTGGATATGTATGTTAATACTTTCATTATTGAACGTTTTCGTTCAATATTGCTGTGTAAGAAATCTAAACTCGATAATTATTTTGCACCATGCCTTCGAATTTCAGATTGCAATGAATAACTTGATACGTGCATAATTATTTATATTTTAATCAATATAAATGAAACATTTCAATTTATTTCATACAGTATTCAATTGAAGCTAGTTAGTCCTTCATTAATATAAAAGTTGTTTTTTTACTGTAATTATTGGTTTCAAAGTTTGGCATAAGGCCAGTAAGTTTGAAGGATGGGATAAGTCGACTACATCGACCCCAGTGCTCAGCTGGTACTTATTTTATCGACCTCGTAAAAATGAAAGGCAGAGTTGACCTTGGCGGAATTTGAACTCAGAACATAAAGACGGACGAAATACCGCTGAGCTCTTCGCCCCGGTGGGCTAACAGTTCTGCCAGCTCGTCGCCTATTTTAATGTAAATATTGACATTGTGGTAAGCGTCATAAAAAAAGAAAATGGAAGCGTCAAAAATCGTGTAAATATTTGAAATCTGGAGATATTCTATCAATTAGTAGCGAGTAGTTATCACTGTGTTTATTGTGTGACATAAAAAAAAACATTTCTTAAACAAAGAAGAAACATTTGAATGATTGATAATTTAAAACAGCATTCTGGTAAAGCAAAAGAGAAAAGGTACACTTTTTCAGGATGTAAAATATACACTTAAAATTTATTAACGATTTGATTGTAAAACAAAATGACCAACTAACTCGAGAAAGGATTAGGTGTATCATAGAAGATTTAAAATTATTTGCAAATTTAGAAAACCTCATACTATTGCAAACCTGTCGCTAACCAGCTGTAAGTGACGTTATAAATACTTTGTTAAAAATTATATACTGTTATCAATTCTTGTAAGAAATAGTTCAATATCAACAAGAATTGGTGAAATATCAAATGATATATGGAAAAAAACAAATCAAAACATGATAATTTTGAAATCGTTGATTTTTTTCTTTGCAGCTCAATGAAGCAATTTTGTTTTGGTGATATTCAGTATTTGCTGTTGGCCGACGTGTTATATAAATATGAGTTAAGAAATTATACAAGGATTTCTATTGGCGAAAAATTGTAAACTAACCAAAAGTGTCTACAATTTGTACAGTAGTTGTGCATATTTTTAATAATAAAATATTCCTTTCACAAACTTTACTGTATTTTAAGCTCATAGGGCACCTTTTATGATTAGTTACAATCGTAAATTTCTTATGCACTTCAAAGAAGCAACTCAAATATTTTTGTGATTCACTACATTATTTATTGGCACTTTTAGCCTCAAAAAATCTTAGCTGTAGACTATATAACATTTTACATAATGTTATTAAAGCAGTGAATCTGATAAGAGCTCCATCGCTGACTTACCCGTACTTTTCAGAAACTTTACCATGAAAATTATTAGCAATTTAAGCGTTGTTTACTATGTACCGAAGTTCTGAAGAAATCTGCCTTCAACGCATTTATGATACTTTAAGCGCTCAAATTTTATGATCTTTTGGGTCATGTGATGAGAAAATGTGCACTGAGCTAAAAGAATCCAGATGATTGACGTTGCTTATCTTTCTGACAGTTACAACAAATTGAGATGAAGATCAAATTACAAGAAAACAGTTTTCAATCTTATCAAAACAAAAGAAATTACAAATCATTTTATTAGCATAATTACATTTTGCAAAAATAGTTGGACATGATTTTCAGCAATTTTTGAGTGTACATATAACAGAAAATAGTGACAGTGCTACTGTTCCCAACTCGAGATTCTGAAAGATGAGATAATGACAAGACTTAAAGATTTTGTTGAAATGAAATACTGTTTCTTTCCGATGCAGTTCTTGCTCATCCAAAACTACTCTAAGAATTAGGTTTATAAAATGATTTTGAAGTTCATGTACATTCCCAAGAAAGTATGTATAAAACCATTTTGGTATAATATGTAAAATAAGTATTTTAAGCTTTGACAGAAATATATTATTGCTCATTGTTTGTTTTTCTTCATACTTAATCGGGAGAGGATTTAATGAGGCATTGCAATTATTAGTGAAACAGATTTTAAATATATATTAAAAAAAAAGACTTGAGAGTTTGCTTGTTAAACACTGAACCCGATATTTAAAGAGAGCGAATTATTATCGGATTCCTTGTAGCCGTTAAATGATACAAACTTAACAGTTTTTTTTATAGATTAAATACATTAAGTTTGCACTGTTTCGCAGTAATTAGTTCTGTCTATGCTCATTATTTAGAATATATATTTGTATCAATATCACTAACTTTTAAATTACTCATGAGTTTATTCATATGGGTAATACCTTTCATAATAATCCCTTGTATTACTAAAATTATGAAGTCATTAACTACTGTTCAATGTATTGGGGGTGGGAAGCATTAGCTCTAACATATATTTAAAAGACGGTACTAAACAAAAAAAAAAAAAGCTTAAGGACTATTAATTCAGAATAATGTGTATGGAGTATGACCTTTATGAGTATCATAGAATGGAACTTTCAGATCCGAATTCTAGGCGTTTAATCACAGCTACATCATTCGAAGAATTAATATAGCTTTATTCAGTTTTAAAGTTCCACATATTTAAAGGAAACAGGAATGGAATAATACGACGTTCATATCTTTGTCAAAGATGTTAGTAGCATAAAAGGAAGCAGTACAACTTCCAATAACAATGGAAACTGCGTAGCATTCTCGGCTCTCCTGGAACTTTACGGTACCGCCCATATTGAAAACAACGGCACTGATATCGATTTGTTTAGGAATTTTGAAGAAAAAATGAATCAAGGACGTGACGTTGATTCCTTTCCCTAGAGCTTTAGTGGAGTTTGTGAGATGAAATGGTTTAAAACAAGGACTGAAACACGAGGTTATCTTATCCATAGCAACGTTTTACAAGTTTTAATGTTGATTTCAAATTTTGGCACACAAGGCCAGCAATTTCGAGGGAGGTGGTAAGTTGATTACGTCGACTCTAGTTCTCAACTGGTACTTATTTCATCGACCCCAAAAGCATTAAAGGCAAAGTCGATCTCGGCGGAATTTGAACTCAGAACGTAAAGACAGACGAAATGTCACTAAGCATTTTTGTCGCCACGCGTTTCTAAGTTAAATTATTGAGAAGAACCATTTAATTAAGTTGAATATCTCATATGCATTGATCCAAGACCACAATAAACATTTCCATAAATGCAATCAATTAGTTTAATGAATTCCGTCAAATTTCCTCCAAACATCATTAAATGTATAATTCTTGATAATCTTGATGCATATTTAATATTGTATTTTAAGATTTACTTCACAGATTATAAGGAATATAAGTTTGTACATAATTTTCTTTCCAAGATTAGATCTCTATTGTCAGATTTCTCATTTCATGGAAAGTTCTGCTTCGTGACCATCACAATTCGGTATTCTGGGTTTGTTCCGATCAGTCTCTTAATTAGATTTTAATGTAAGATTACTTTTCTTTTACATCCGAAAATAACAGATTTATCTGCTGTAGCATCAATGTTGTTTTAATTTTGCTATGTATCCGTTCTTGATTGACGAATCATGGGATTTGCATTTGTCGTGAAAGGACAAAGGATGTAATACACATTTTATATAATATTATATACTTTGGTGACACTTCCCTTTAAGTTATCTCTGATTATTTGTTGGCTCTGGTTTTATCACTTTGGAAGAGGAAATCTTTTAATTGGACCTTCATCAAGAGCCATGGCGATCTTTAACCGTAAAAGAAATGGTTTCTCCTTAAATGTTTCTGCAATACTAAGAGCTTTGGCAGCACGTTGTAATGGTTGAAGGTTTTGATACTTTTCATAGCTTGCCAATGTTTCTTGGACAATCCTGTCCCTGCTACCTGGATAATAAAAAAAGGGGCGATATTTATGGGTTTTATTAGATCGATGGATCAACAGTTTAGATGAAGAATCGTTCTTATTGTTTTTGCCACAATCTTCAGTTTTTTTAACTTTATCAATCTTGTTATTTACTGGAAGACCACTGGAAAACCTTTCCGTTTCTATATTTAATTTAGGTAGAGTAGGTGTCTGGTCACGTTTTTCTATCGATGGAATAACACCATCTGAATTGAGTTCTGCACTCGAACAAGATTTTATTTGTTCACTTTCACTGTCTGTTTTGTTTTCACTCAATTCTATTTTTGGGAGCTTTAGAGTATTACTATGAAGATTTTGGATTGAGTTACTATTGCTCTCAGCCGATAATGTTGGAGAGGACTTTTCAGGCCGTTTACGATTTGGTGATTTGATTGTGGGTTCATTTGTGGGCAAATATTTTATCGGATGTTTTGCAGTTCGTTTTCTTGTTGAGCATTCTGACGCATTTTCTCGACGACCTCTTGATGAATGTATATTTTGATGGTATCTTTCATTATTTATATGTAAAGAACTTCTAACTAGTCTTTGACTATATTTCTTATTTTGAGGAATAGGTCTACTGTTAATTTGACTTGGCGAATAGCCATCTACTAAGACACCAAATGTAACTAGTGGACCTTTATTCTTATTACCTAATTTGATAGATGATTTCTCTGGCCCTTGAGTGAGTAAAACTTGATTTTTTGCTCGATCTGCCCAGAGTAGCATTTTAGAATATAATATAACAGGAAGCGCTAATTCTTTGGAAATTTGGACCTTAGTCCATTGCTTGGCAAGTAAAAAGGAAGCACATTGTTTCATTTTCCGATGCAAACTGATTGCTAAAGCGTTTTGACCAAAACCGTCTTTGGCCAATAAGCAGCATATATCATGTGATACAAAAAGGCGTAAGAGCACATACTGCCCTTGATAAGAAGCTTCGTGAACAGGTGCCTTCAAGCAATAGATATTAGAGTGTTCATAACACCACTGTCTTGAAGGATGTTCTCCAATTGGTTCATCTGATCTGATACCCATCTTCATTACATAAGAAGCCAAATCTACGTTTCCAAAATGGGCAGATATATACAAAGCGACTTTAAGTTGAAATTTTGCAATAACTTCGTCAGATGAAATGGATGATAGAACAGATTTGGTTTGACCAGCAATAGCATAATGAAGAAAGTCATTCCAACCATCCCACGTTTCCATGACAACACGCATCCCATTAAATATGTTATAATCATAAAGGCGATATGAATCATACATTTCCTGCCCTCCTGGACTTATTAGCCGTGATACGGACACAGGAAGCCCAGTGTGTTCAGATATTCTTTGTCGAAGTTCTGAAACTTGCATTTCACTAATCCAGTTGATATTATCAATAGAGAATGTCTCATTGTTGTACCGACAGTAGACATACAAAGAGGGACGATTAGCCGTTTTCAAAACTAATTTTATCGTGGAACCTGGTACAATTTTCAGATCACCAATTATCCATGAATCATTTAGTTCAGAACCAGCAAACTTCAAGGCCAGAACTTTCTGTTGTTCTTTGAAGGCAGAAGAACTCAGTCCGAATTTCGGCGACACATAATCTTTGGCCTGTTTGACAGTTATGTCAGTTGAAATATTACACGATATTCTTTCATTTTCATAACTTAGGAAAAGTAACATTGTATACAGATTATCCTAGAATTACAAAGAATACTTGCGTATTGTTGTATTGCTTATTTATTACGATTTTGTGTTCTCACATCATTCAACGCGTCTTTTGTCTTCAGGTGTTCGAAGCTTTCTTTGGCAGATTTACTAGATTTCTGATAAAATAGAATAAAATATGATAAAAGTAACAATAGAAACGACAAAATATAAGTATAAAACAAAGTTGTTCAAAATCGAAGAATACATAAAACATGCACAAATTTTGAACAAAATCGTGTTTTCCACTTTCCTTTCTTTAAATTGCATATATTTATAGATTAGGCATTTATTTTATTTTTATCGATTAAACATGAATAAATCAGAAATCTGCTCTGTATATTTCTCTATACTGTCGTAAAAGAAAGTAACTTTTCATAATTCGCAATGAATGCATGTTTTGCATTTTAGTTTTAGGCAAGCATGCACGAATTTTAACATACACGCCTGTTTTGTCAAGAAACAAAACAGTTTTTTTCGTAGGATAGTTATAATTATATAACAAGCTATTGACGAGAAAAATGACAGAGGCGTCGTCAATTTGGAGAGCGATTAGCTAAGTTGGTACTTTCAAACGATATAACAAGAAAAACCAACCAAGACGCTCACTCCATCGAGGAGACGCTAACGTTGGAGCCATGTACAGTAGGATCAAGATAGACTGATGTGATATCTTTGAATTCTCAAACACTCAAAATAGCTCTACAAGACTGAAATCTCTTCTACTGTAACTCCATTCATAACTATGATGCTTCATAAAGAAATCTCGATTTATTTAATATTAGCCATTGTACTATGTTTTTCTCATAGCCCAAGCGTCATTCTAGTTTCAATCATTTGAGATTTTGAAGCTGATTCACTTCAAATCCTTTGAGATTTCAGTGTTGTCACTCTTGCTTGTCATACTCAGATTTAAACATTGAACATTTTTTTTTATCCCACACTCTTCTATATAAAGAGTATCTTGATTGGTTAAAATGTTATTGCTTGCAACATTAGATGCATTAACGTAGACTTTACAAATTAAATACAATAAAACGTTCTCGAATCTGTATACTATCAAATGACTGGAAGTTGTCAAGTTTTGGAGGAAAGAAGTAAATTTAATAGACAAATTAATTGAGGAATACGAAGACAGAAGAAGCTAGCATTGTATATCTGATTAGCGGAGAGGAGTCTTTACATTAGAAGCCAAGCAATAACGTAACGAGTATATTTATTTAATGTAGTAAGTTAATAAAAATAAATCAAACGACAATGAATGTGTGTAATCAAAGCCATGAAGACAGAAATAAGCAAGAGCAAACTTAAAGAGATTAGAGTCCCCATTAAGCAGGTGAGCAAGAAATAAATACATTTATACTAGGCAGAACATATCAGTTTATGATCAAACCGGAATGTTTTAGAGAATCGATGAACGCAGAAAGAACTTTACGCGTTCAGAAGACAATGAGGATTATGCTTTAAAGTTTAGATAAAGTCTTTTCTTCAGAAATCGCATGGAGCTCCGCCACATTGATAAGGTCTTTCTGCATTAACGACTGGTCAGGTATGTCTATGGGAGATGCCATTATTCTTGAGAGTGTGTATGTATCTGAGTAAACAAACGAGGAAGAAGTTTTGTGTTTTGGAGAGCAAATGAGCTTAGATATGATAAAAATGTAGAGTTTTGTCGCAAGTCAGTAGATCAGTCAATCTTTACGTAGGAGTCACTGAATTTGAGCTTGGATGATCAACATGGATGGGCTGTAGTCTATACAGATAGCAGGGGTTAAATATCGTACTCTTGTGTATGGGAACATTCGACCTAAGGTGATATATTTTAACTGTCAGTTGCCAACTGCTTGAACTTCATTAACAGGGCGTACCACTAATAGCAACAATAAGATTGTCCATTCTCCTTGTTGCTGGAATATTTGTAGCCTCATGTGAAGATAGAGTTGGCAATTGCGAGTTCCAGGAAAGAAGGAGAGGCCCTGTCAATGACACTCCATTTGATCTTTCAGACGTTGACACGAGGAGTCTCCAGATGAAGCAGGATGGGAAAGGAATACACTACACTCTGCAGCCTGCCGCCAAAGGGGCGCCATCATCCTGCCGTCCTCTCCGTGCACGTGGCCCTAAAAAAATAAAAAAGTAACTGGTGTGGTTTTCACAGCAATAGCTTGATCTGAGTTAAACAATAGAGGCCAAACAGCTATAAGCCATCTTGAATTTGCCTCAAAATCTCTTACTCTTCAACAATATGTGATTAGATGGACGTATTCTTTACACCCACGAAACTATATATACATACATACATACATACATACACACACACACACACACACACACACACACACACACACACACACACACACACACACACACACACACACACACACATATATATATAAATATATAAAAGGATAAAGAGAGAAATGGTAAAGCTGGAAATATATTTTATGGATAGAGTCTTACAGCTGTTTCAGGGAAGATCCAATGCATCCCTTCATCGGAGACAGAAATAGTAAAGGAATCGATTATTATATCCATTCTTTTTTCAGCGCATCACACTCACTCTCACTTCCTACTATAACTCTCCGCTTATGGATATAATAATCGATTCCTTTACTATTTCTGTCTCCGATGAAGGGATGCATTGGATCTTCCCTGAAACAGCTGTAAGACTCT
>NC_068986.1:65752-68235 GCF_001194135.2 Octopus bimaculoides
GATAAAATGAAGAAATTGAAATGTAGACAATAGTTTATTCAAAGATATTCAAATCAATATATGAAGTTTTTATCCCTACAGCCGTTTTCATAGCCAATTAATTCAATTAGAGGAATTAAATTAAATTAATTTAAAATTTTGAATTTGAAACTGGTTAATTGGCTCTTTCATCGGGGGACAATTTGCTAGAAAGGAGTTACATTCCAATGTGTTGGTCGACCCTTGACAGACTCAGATGTGTGCATTTTGGTAATGTATGCATTGAAAAAAAAAACCGTTATCAGCATATATATGTTTACATAGTTTGTATTACGCACAGATATAGATGACGCGATACTCTAATATGGTAATTAACAAGCAGTTTTTAATAAGTCATATTTTTTGTTGTCTTTGATATTTTAACAAACGCATGCACAATTGCATGATAAATGCTACTGTTCTCTCTTTCCTTTACTCTCTCTATCTCTCTCTATAACACCTAGTTCACCCTAACTGCAACACTACCACAAATAATAACTATTATGTATGTATATATATATATATATATACACACACACATATATATATATATACATGTATATATATATATATATATATATATATATATATATAAATATGCTTGAAATAGTTGTGCGCGTGCGTCTGTAATACATAATAGTTGTTATTGGTAGTGGTGTTGCATTTAGGGGGAAATAGGTGTCATAGAGAGAGACAGTGAAAGTGAAAGAGTGAAAAGAGTAGCATTCATCATGTCATTGTGCGTGCGTTTGTTAAAATATCAGAGACAACGAAAAATATGGCTTTTTAAAAACTGCTTGTTAATTACGACATTAGAGTATCGAATCATCTATATCTGTGCACAATAGTTATGCTCAATACAAACTATGTTAACAAAGGAAAACGTAAACGTTACCAAATCCAAATGACAAAAAATTTATATAAAAACCTAAATTACTAACGCTACAACTACTACAGAATAAATACATTTTATTTTAAACTTAGTTTAATGAATTATATTATAAAATATCAACGACATATTCATGAGAAACGTGCTTAATTACACTCATAGAAACCACAAATTATACTGCTACCTGTGCAGAAAACCTAATACACATTTTTACTATTTAATAAATATTTTTATATGAATATTATATCTACTAAGCACTCTTTAATCCTAATATTTACAGATGCTAGTGTAATAAAATGAGAAATATTGACAAGTTCAAAGTTTTAGTAGCATTAATATATAATTATTTATAATAGTAATATAACTGATGCCAGTTTTTGGACTCCCACAACCATTCGTGAATACATGAAAAAATCAGTCTCCTTCCTCGTATTTAAGATGAAAGTTTGATATTTAATATAACATTTAATATTTCTATGATATCTGCTAAGAATTCTTTATTCGTATAGCTATAGATGTTAGTGTATTAAACATGAAAATACCGACCTATTCAAAGTAGTTTTAACATATAATTAGTTTATTTATGATAATAATATATCTAATGGCAGTTTTTTAAAGCCCATGTACATGCGTGAACATATGACAAACCTGTCTCAATCCACGTATTTAAGAGGCACCGCCTAGAATATAGGATTTGGTACAATTCTTCGACGCAGAGAAAGCAAGAGGAGTTTCCAACCTTATAAGCAGCGGCCTTGCTTACAATCTCCTCCTCCACAGAAAAAAAACTTTTTCTTGTCTTTCAAGTTCCAAATAAATTTACTGAGGCTGGTACAAGAGGACCTGTTCCTATTATTAAAGGTGTAAATGTGAATAGAGATGCGTTTCATGATAAAATTTTGCGTTGCTCCTATGTAAAAGAAACTCTTTCCTTCAGATTTCACTTTAAATCTGTAAACAACACATTTTTTGCTTACAATAATTTAAAAATAAACATTTACTTCTAACCTTGCAATCACAAAATATATTTTCACACATTTACACACGTTCTATCGTTATAGCGAGTCCAAAGCCCTTTAAACTTCTGTAAAATTTCTTCTTATATAGTTCAAGTTTCCTATTAGATAGGTTCCTAATTGTAAAAAGGGCATCATCTCTATATAAAACCTCCTGCAAGTTCAGGAAAATCTCTTCCCAAGATAAAAGGAATATAACTACCAACTGTATCTGTAACTTGGGCAAAATCTGCGGAGCCCATGGCTATATCGAAGCCATCACAACTATTTTTTGTAGTCCAATATTTGTTTTCAAACTCTATAATGGTTCTTCTGGCAGCCAAAATATCATGAATTTCATTCATGTTTATATTCGATTTTTTTTTCGCAAATAAAAGGGCCTTGTTTAAAATTACTTGGTTAATCGATGAGTAATAACTATCAATATCTATTTGCATGAATTTATTCCTAGCTTTATATTTAATGCTATTAAACCGCTATTAAACCAATCTAATATCTCATAGGTACTATTTCAAACATGTTTATATATATATATATATATATATATATATATATATAAC
>NC_068986.1:68483-69316 GCF_001194135.2 Octopus bimaculoides
ATATATATATATATATATATATATATATATATATATATATACACAACATACTTAAAAAGTACATAATTATATCTATATATGTAAGCATGTCTGGCTGGGTGTACATGCGAGTGTTTCTTCCTTCCTATCTGTTGTATTTCTGATCGAATAAATATCGAAATCAGTAAAATGAATGAACTTGAGGCAAAAAAGTAATGACAAAATCTCATTAGTAGAATCATTTGTCGCTTTTTTTTTATTTATCATTAAACCATTAGTGTAAAAGATTTTTTCTCTATTGTATCTTTAAATTACTATTTGCGTATTAATAACACACGAAAAAACTTCCAAGTTTTATTGAGAATACCAATGAGATCTTACAATAAGCAGAGTATAATGGGCATTGTTAACAGACCAATAGTCTTTCAGTCCTGCAGGAGAGTGCAGATAAGCTTGTGTAAGATATAATATTTTAGAGAACAAAATATTATTTTTTTCTAATTAGTTTCATTCAAGTTTTTGGTTTCCTTCCATAATTCACACTTCTGACTTACTCTCAGCTCTGTTCTTGATTTGATAATTAAAGAAAAGTTATATGTAACAAGCTGTATTTAGGCATTTACGTATATATGTATAGTCTCTTTTACTCTTTTATTTGTTTCAGTCATTTGACTGTGGCCATGCTGGAGCGCCGCCTTTAGTCGAGAAAATCGACCCCAGGACTTATTCTTTGTAAACCTAGTACTAATTCTACCGGTCCCTTTTGCCGAACCGCGAAGTTACGGGGACGTAAACACACCAGCATCGGTTGTCAAGCGATGGTGGGGGGACAAACATAGACACACACACACACA
>NC_068986.1:74565-75676 GCF_001194135.2 Octopus bimaculoides
TTTTACACGAGAACATTACTGTGTGATACACGATCCCTATTGATCGGGCTTTTTTATTTTTTTTTTTTATCCCTTTTGATCGAACTACCCCCTTTTCCTTCCTACGATCCCTTTTGATCGACCCCCCTTTTTTTTCTTTTTTTTTCTTCCTCCTCCCAAAAAGAAAAGCTCTACATTGTATTTGTCCCATCTTCGTTGAGCCCTGTGTGGCTAATAAAAGAAATGTATCTATCTATCTATCTATCTATCTATCTATCTGTCTGTCTGTCTGTCTGTCATTTATCTATTTATGTATCTATCTAAAATAATAAATAATATATATATATATATGATAATATATACATACATACATACATACATACATACATACATATATACATACACACACACACAGACACATATATATACATATATATATGCATATATGGGTACAGGACGTCACCAACCGTGCAAACAACATGAAATACATAAACAAACGAGTTAAATACATAAACAACGAGAGAAAAAGTGGCAAACAGGACAAGCAAACACAGAGAAAGGACCCTTCATCAGTTATTGGCTGTCTATCTACTCTTCATTTCGTGTATTCAGCGGCAACATGAGTCTTCAAAGACAGTTGCTCCCATAAATTCTAAAATTAAATTCCGGATTTATGGAGGGTCAAAGTTGAGAACAAAAGCAGGACAGTGGAGACATACAAGGAAACCAATGAAAACAAACATGGAGAGTCGTTAGACCAGAAGGAGAGGAAAATAGCGAACTTTGGGTGAAATATTTCTTTGAAAAGGGAAGAAATAGATCAGAGGGAGAAAAACATGTCCAGTCTTTTGAACGTCCGTAAGGAAAAGAAAGATGGACGATGGTCACATGTGAGCAACGAGAGAGGGAAAAAGAGAAAGAGGGGAGAGAAACAGATAGAAAACGGTGAAGGAGGGAGGGGAAAACAAGGGAACTAGAGAAGGATGGAGGAAGAAAATAGTATAGAGTCGCATCAAAAGGGTGAAGATAAACTTACTTGGGAATGGATGCATCGCGTTCAGTTGAATAATAACACACACACACACACACACACACACACACACACACACACACACACACACACACACACACA
>NC_068986.1:75935-85657 GCF_001194135.2 Octopus bimaculoides
ACACACACACACACACACACACACACACACACACACACACACACACACACACACATACACAGAAAAATTCATGCATACATATGATTACTTCTACATAATCCTGACAATCTCCACCATGTCTTGGATCACTGAGTCATCGCTACAGGACTTTAATACAGGGACAAGATGAACCAAATGGAATAAAATATCTGTACATTCTTGGATTAAAGTGACGTGCTTTTACAACACGTATTCCACTCTTCAAGTAACTGGCATTCAATGACAAGCATCTTAAGATGACTGGCAGTTACATCTATTGCAAGTTTAATTTCAAAAAGCCTTCACAAAGACTTTTGCTACCAAAGGCTACCTAAAAGTCACAGGGATTTGAAAGAAGCATATCTGCATACAATTGGATGACCGTTGACTCATGTATTTTCTTCCACCCTCTAACGGGTTTTAGTTTCCATCTCAGAAGGTGTCCAAAGATTATTTCCTCATCTAGCATGCTTGCTGGTGTTGCCAGTTTAGTCACCGACGACCCAGCCAAACAGCAGGTTGAACTGGATAACAAGTTACAAGTAGCACACTAAAGTGGTCCTGACATAAATACATGCGTATACATATCTCCATATATCCATATATTCGTATATACATGCATATATACATATCACACACACACATACATGTACGTATGAATGTATGCGTGCATGTATGTGTGTATGTATGTACGAGTGTGTGCATGTGTGTTGTGTGTGTGTGTGTGTGTGTGTGTGTGTTGTGTGTGTGTGTGTGTGTGTGTTGTGTGTGTGTAATCAGATATTTTAATGTAACACTGAATTCGGAAGATAGTACATAATGAATAATTAATATTGTTGATTTATAGAAATTTATAGAAATTTTGATTTTGATTCTCTTGGAAATCGAGTTTCATGCTACTACAGTCTTCAGCCGAAAACTGTTTTTTCTCTTGGCATTCATAATCCTTTTATATATTTCTTTTATAAACGAAAGGATGAACATACCTTAATGTATATAAAATGATCAGAAATTTGTTGTTGCTAAGCAGAGGAAATTAAGTTTTTTTCTCTTTTCCGCCTATCTTTTTGAAACCATCTAGTATAATGTACATGATATATGATTGGCGTGTATATTCCTAGTTGTTTTGGAAAGATCTCTGTGAAGAGGGTATTCATACATGAATGACGTCAGCAGTTTTATAGACAATGAAGAGGAAACCCTGCATCTGGATGCAATCTTGCCAATAATGAAATGTTTGCTGTTTTACTGTAGATGTGTAGCCTCAAGTCTGCTCTGAATAAACAGATCTAAGACACTCCACGACCATCACATTGTTATTTCAGACATTCCTAAGATGGTAGCATCTGATTGAGGGGTATTTAGCTGATATCTCTAGCTGGTCAAGCGACCACATACAGGCTACTCCATTGACTTGGAATAATAGAGCAAGCATTATAACCTCAGCCATCAATATTGACTTTAAAATACCGTTCTCAAGGCCTTAATAGGACCACATTATCTGTGTCCGTCCTTTTTCTTCTGCCAAACGGTAGGATGTAATTTGAGGGAGGTTTGGGTGCTATTTTTAGTGGATAGTGTGATCACGTAGAGGTTCCTTTCAAAATTTCTGATTTTAACTTAGTATTGATTGATGGGGGGGGGGGGGTAAGGTGTATTTGTTGTTGTTGTTTTTGCTGTTGTTGTGTAGCATTCCTATGATCTATGGTTACGATCCTGTTTTTATTCGATATACTTAGGACTATACTTTCAAATTTTGAAGACAGTGGGTATGGTTTAGTTGACATTCGGTTGGTTGCTTGCTATTTCTAGCAGGTCAAGCAACCACTTAGATGTCTTTCTCATTAGCTGATTGGCTTTCATTAAATTAGTCCATCGGTTTTCTTTCCATGAAAGCTGTTGTTGCTACTGAATGAAACAGGATTGTCAGTTTGGATCTGACATGCCTGTACATGCCGCGTGGTGGTGTGTGGAGAGAGATGGTGTTGTTGTTAGTGTGGTTGTTGTCATGGTCGTGGTCGTGGTAAGTCGATGAGATATATGTAAAGTAAGATGGGAGGTGTGGAAGCGGGGGTAGATTTTAGCTGTGCAGGTGCGTCATTTATATACAGTAATAAAGATGGTAAAAGGTGACTAATGTAGAGAAGGAAGCGTGCATTAGAGAGGTAACTAATCTTTGTTTATAAACATGTGTTCGTATGTAGAAGTAGTATGAGTATGTATGTGTGTATGTATGTATGTATGTGTGTGTGTATGTATGTATACGTGTATGTATGTATGTGTGTGTGTATGTGTGTATGTATGTATGTATGTGTATGTGTGTGTGTTTGTGTGTGTATGCATGTTAGTTATATTTCTAAGTTTCTTGTCAAATGGAGAAAGAGCTGGTTTCTTAGATCCAAAGCTACCTCATTGGAATTTCAACGACACCAGCGAGGTAGTTGTGCATTTATGTGTGTATATGTGCAAGTAGTTGAAGTCAATACATATGCAGATCTCTATGTTTTGTTTTCTGTATGTTATACTCATACATATAGTTGTATGTCCAGACACGTGCTTATGAACTTATATGCTAAACTTTTGCAAAGTTTCATATATTTTGACAGTTCCATTGAAGGCTTGTATATGCAATCTTCTCATTAACTTTCCCCTTCCTGGTTTTGAGAACCTTAGTTTCTCAAGATTGATGCTGAGGCAGTTTGTTACACATCCTTGTGTCACAATACTTACGGGTATAAATCTAAACTTGTAATCCGGATGCTGTAGCTGTAAATTCCTCAATAGTTCAGTGTTGGTATTGTTTTTTCGCTATCTTTTGCATTATATTAACATCCGCTAAACAACTAATTCTTTCACTACTGTACATAGTTTCTCTTCTCTGTCTGAAATTATTGTCAGATCTTTTTATGTTTACACTGGATTGAAGTATATTTAGAGACTTTCCACTAGTAATCTTTCATGTTATTTGTTATGATCTCTACCACACAATGGGGTCTTAGATCTTTAATCTCAGGAGTATCCTTCTGGCAGATCTTATTGTACTGTGTTTTGGCCACGATATCACGTTTCATCGGTAGATAATAATGCGATGACATTTTCAGACAACTGCTCATGATGTGAGTGATATCTTTGGTGTTAACTCCTCAAAGTCTACATAGATTAACATATCTCAATATTTTCCTGCGCCTCTGTTCCCTTTGTGCACCAGGAATTTGATAGCCATTTCCTGTTTCTGGATTGCAAATGCACATCCTTCAAAGTATAAGTTGGTGGTCTGGTTGTTGATCCTCGAGAGACTGCATTGATTATCAATGTTACGGTCATCTGCTAAAATACGCATGAATGGCCTTCTGCTGATCTGCACTCATACTTTCATCTGACGATACGCTGCGGTAGAGTCGCGCAATTTCTTGAGTATGTATTCAAGGGTATCAGACAAGGAATGTTACTCGAGTAGCTGCTTTCCAAGTCCCGTGATATTATCTGCCTAGTGTATGCAAACTTGGTCAATAGATGCACTTCGACTCCTGGTGGTTAAAAGATGTCGCCGAATGGATATGACGTGACATAAAAAACTGCCTGAATCGATGTGAAACTTCTCTCATTTTGTTTTCGTTTTAGGTGGAAACTGTCTTCACCACTGTTGATGTGAAAATTATTTGTGCAAGCCAGTACTTTTCGGGTTTTCACATCAATGATTCGTATGTTTCATCAAACCTTCAGTCAAGTAGCCCAAACTTTGGTGCTGCAAATTCGTTGTGAGCCACTATTTTATTGCATGTAGGGTGTTCTGAGGACCACATTTTTCTTATCTAGATGTTATATTTCTTAGTAATGCATTCTTTGTTACTAGTACCATCATCAGATATGTTTTCCCTTAAACCTAGGCACTTGTAACATTCCTCATTGAATACAGAAGAAACAGTCACCTCAAGTAGATATGTTTTTCTCTCTTTTCACAATCATATAGGAATATTTATCCGGACCAAACTCCAACCATATATATTCGTAAGAATGTTTTAACCAGATTATGGCTTTGATTATGCTCTCTGGAATTTTTGCAAGTCGAAAGGCTTCTAGTTTCCATGAGTAGCCACATTGAAACCAGGTTCCTCCTTTTCTGCCGCACCACTGACGTTAAAGCTTTGCTGATGAGCAACTGCTCAGCACATACCCCAAATCCCTTTTTCCCAGTTGTATTTTCTGCTATGGTGATATTATTTTCACAGTTGCGGAAGAATAAGTTTAAACAGGCTGTACATATTCTATACAATAAATTGGGCGGTAGCTCCTTGCCATGTGAGTGGTTCGGAATTGGTGATAAGTTTTGTTTCTGCTAGTGGTGACAAGAGTGGTATACTAATATCACTATTGAGAGCTTGGTAGTACGTGTTAATAATATTCGATCATTAGAAGGTCAGCTCCAACGAACAAATCTCTTCCTGACGTTTTTCCATCTTGAAGATTCTGAAGTTCAGTCGCAATGGTATCACCATCGATACTCTATATCTTAAGTGCAATTGTTTGGTAATTTTTCTTCTAGTTATTCATCGTATGTATGTACGTATGTATGTACGTATGCATGTATGTATGTATGTATGTATGTATGTATGTATGTATGTATGTGTGTGTATGTACGTATGTATGTATGTATGCATGTATGTATGTATGTATGTATGTATGTATGTGTGTGTGTATGCATGTATGTATGTATGTATGTATGCATGTATGTATGTATGTGTGTGTGTGTGTATGCATGTATGTATGTATGTCATTGTTCAGCTTTATTTCAAGATTTCTTGCCAAAAGAAAAAGAGCCGGTTTCTAACCTAGATTTAAGGCTCCTTCATGGGAATTTCAACATCATCAACAGGGTATGTATGTATGTATGTATGTATGTATATTGTGCAGGTTTGTATGTTTTGCTTTATGTGTGTATTTTCGTGCATATAGTTGCATATCTAGACATGCTCATGTATATTTTAATGATATATTCTGGAAAGTTTTACAGAATTTTAGAGTGATGGATTGGATCTGTAGTCTTCGAATTAGCTTTCTCCTTTCTGGTTTTGAGAAGCCTAATTTCTCAATATTGGTATGTACGTATGTATGTATGATTTTTCTTTGAGTTTAATTTGAGAGTTCAAGCTGGTTGCTCACAAAGCAACAAGACTTTTTGAGATAAGAGAGTTCCCGGTGTTTGTAAATATGTAGTTGAGTCGGTGTATTGGTTGCACTGTCGATGCACACCCAAGTGTGAGCATTAAGGTGGAGCGAAAAATGCATCTTCCGAAATTGGTAACCAAGAATCGATATTTTGTTAAGAATTACGGTTAAAAAAAGGTGTGTAAAGATCTTTGCGGTTGAATATTTTTCAGGCTCCGCAACGCAATTGAAATTTTTTTAAAAATCGCTATTTTTGGTCGAAGTTTGGATTTCATGTCTTATAAATCGTACAGAGTACATATTTCTACATAGCAGAATTCAAAACAGTAAATATAGTAACCTTGAAAGGTTGTATACCAAGTTTCAGTACAATTTACAAATATTTTAAGGTTCCGCATTGACTATAAAGAAAAGAGGTGTGTGAACTTCTCTCCAGTGCCGCTGCAACGGTTGTTGCGTGTGGACGTACGTCGTACTTGTGTGAAGTTTTCTGCTTTGTACCTTGACTTTAGACCATTGTGTTAAAATTAATGATCGTGTTAAATTTAGTGTTGTTTACATTTAGTGATGACTCAAAAGCTAATAACGCGTCATGATATTGACCTTAGCGAGCGAGTTTTGCCACCTTACAAAGACGTACTAAAATGTGTTTTATTTGAACGAGAAAAAGAAAAGAATGTAGTTAAGAAAGATCCTTCAATTAAACAAATTGTCAAGATTGTAACAAACAGAAAAGATAATTCTTCTTTGGCAAAAGACATCCATCCCTTGCGTTACCGAAAACATACTTTTATCTAAAGTAACAAGTATTACTAAAATCTGTGAAAAATTGAAAAAAAATGTACCATCGTTTTACACAAAGTGTATTGTGTTTAAAAATAATGCAACAAAAGAGTTATTTGACATTTCCTGTTGCAAGTGCAACTCCTCTAAAAACTGCAGTTGTAGTAGAGACAAAAAAGTACCACAGTGAGAACAAGATCTTTTACAGGATCAACGGACAAATCGAAAAATGATCATTGGCGGAATAGATCAAACAGTATCTAAACAGAACGTTCAAAGGTTGATTAGAAAGAATCGACCAGATCACTGTCGTCCTTCTACGTTAGCAAAGGATTCTGAATTGATAGCGTTTTCATCAAGGAGTGAATCTGGAAATGGTGAAGATGAACATTTTCCAATTCCATTTTCCATGAAACGAAAAGACGTCAACAAAAACGTAAGTTCAAAAACACTAATAAAACGAATGCAATTCCTAGAACTAGCTTTTGGCTGTGACCGCACCGGTGTGTCAGACAGTGCTGCTGCTTTTCTTACAAGTTCGGTCATCAGCGACATAACGGCAAGTACATCTGGTGAGTGTTCTTTCGCTATAGACAGATCGAAAGTTAGGCGGGAACGATTCAGAAAACGTAAATCCGTGCATCTGGAAGGTAGGTCTCATAAACTACCAGGCCTCGTGGAATTCTTGGGCCGATTGTTAAGAGACTGGAACGATGTGAAATTTGTTGTGAAATTTAATCAGATTCCAACGGACTTACTATCAGTAGACAAAACCGATCTCAGCACAGATCAAAAATACTTCTTGATATCCACCATTCTATTTCTGAAGGGAAATGTTCAAATGAAATGGCATTAAGGAATACCAGTAAAACAGAACATTCTCGATGGCTTATATCTGCAAATTGTATACTACAGTTGTATGTTGCTACCGAGAATCCTTCTAACACGATGATATTAATTGTTGCTTACTTAATGAAAGTTTATGTGCCAATATGGTTCACAATTAAACGCAACTCTTCCTCGAAAAAATGGGGTTCTAAATGTGTTCAAGACGATTGAGTCTTCGAGAGAAAGGGATCAAGCGGTACAAGACATTGTATTTCCAGTTATATAACGGAATGCTTTCTTCGCGCACCCAGAAAATATTTCACTGGCCATGATAAACGATGAAGGGAGCCACATTCGAGAACTAGCATGGAGGCGCATAAAGTAAGTTTGAACACATTATAAAGGGAAATTTGTGCGACCTTTCAAAATTCTTACCCTAAACTTTGCTGTCTCAAACTACATGGACATAATTTACTGGCAGGACATTATTGTTACTGAACCACCTTTACCACAGGCATTTTCCGATGAAGAAATCGATACCTTCATTCAACAGTAGCATTTGATGCAACTGGAAAAATTACCGTGCCACACCCAAGCTGTGGAGATTTTGTGTAAAACTCGTGACTGTTCTCGTGGTGAGAACAGTCACGACGGTTTCATTACGAACGTCTTGAAATCAGCACAGATTGATATAATATTATTTTAGTTGTAGTTGATCACTAAGATCGTTCTCCTACAACGTGTGTTGCTTTCACTTCAAGTATTTGTCTTCACAGCAAACTCAAAACGTAGTTTAAATAAACATTGGCCTTTTACAGCTGAGCTTTTGCTGTCTGTTCAATCCAATCAGCACAAAAGAAAACAACTAACTATTGCTGATTCAAGTCTATATTGCCTCTTCAAACAAAACACGACGCATCAACTTTACCATCAACTATAGCAACAAAAAACAGCATCCATTGCTACTATTGTTGCTAGCACTGCTACTTCTAATATCGGAAACCAAGTAGAATATAAGAGTATATTATAGTATAATTTAGAAACCATTAATCTGTCACGAAACAAATAAAAAACAAGATATGACAATCGTCAGGCGAAAATCCAGCTTAAATGGAAATCAAGCTGTGAGAAAATTTCCATTTTGTTTTCTAAATGTGGTAAATAATAATTGTTATGTAGACACAAGTTGAATTACGATAGTGAAGCAGTATTGTTGATTAAATTGACACAATGTCTTACTGATACTAGGGTCGACAGGATTTGAATACAGAACACAGGAACTAAAATGGTGCATTATCAGAAGTCTTCTTTCTCACTTTCTGTGTGTCTCTCATTCGTTACAACCACCTTCACGATAATTTCATTAAGATATACCTAAAGTTAATAGAAGTGCAAGTGCTTAATTTGTCTTCCAATCAGTACTGTTCACTTAGTAATGGACAACTGAGTATCAAAGTTTGTGATATTCACTGTTTTCACGAATGATTTAGCTACGTCAATTAAACCAGTCTTGGACAACCACTGGGGCACATGCAGCCACGAGATTTTCTGAATGTAACGTCTAAAGAAAAATTATCTTCAGTATTTTTAGTAGTGCGGTCTGCCGATTGATGGTTCATGTTTCATGCGGCCCTCTTCCCGATAAAGGTTGCCGATACCTGAGTTAAAATACTTATTTAATGATTTCTTTTTCATTGAGTACATAGCTATACTAATATATCTTCATAATGGAATGGGGTAAAGTCGCTGGTCGTTTGAATTAATACCAGTATATTACTGATACTCATTTCATAGAATCTGGACACACACACATGTTAAGTGGGACATAATGAGATTTGGACTCAAAACCGAAATGACTGAAACTAAATACCATACTCTTCTGTCCCGACCTCGATTGTCCATAATTTAAAAATCATATTAATTACCAAACTATGGAGCTATTAACCAAAATATAGCTTAGCTTATAAGACTTAACTGAATATTATTATAACTATCATTATTTCTTCTTCTTCTTCTTCTTCTTCTTCTTCTTCTTCTTCTTCTTCTTCTTCTTCTTCTTCTTCTTATTATTATTATTATTATTATTATTATTATTATTATTATTATTATTATTATTATTATTTAGCAGCGAGCTGGTAGAATCGTTACCGTGCCGGACAAAATGTTTAGCGGCATTTCTTCGGATTTATGTTCTGAGTTCAAACGCCGCCGAAGTCGTGCCTGTCATCCTTCCGGATCGATAAGATAAGTGCCAGTTGAGCACTGGGGTCGATAATCGATTAACCCCACTCCCAAATTTCAGCCCTAGTATCTATAGTAGAAAAGATTATTATCATTATGTCAAGGCGGCGAACAGGCAGAGCCGTTAGCACACCGGGCAAAGTGCTTAGCAGTATTTCGTCTGTCCTTATATTCTGAGTTCAAATACCGCTGAGGTGGACTTTGCCTTTCAGCCTTTTAGAGTCAATAGAATAAGTACCAGTTGAAAACAGAAGTTGATGTGATCGACTTACCCTCTACACCGAAATTGCTGACTTTGTGCCAAAATTATTATTATTATTATTATTATTTTATGTTTGACTTTCATGTAGGTGTTATGCCTAGGGTACCATATATTTGAATTTGTACAGTGTTGTTCTCGAGAATGTTTTAAAATTTGAGATCACATAGGCAGTATTTTACGTAGGATATGGGCAGTTCCCATGAGCACTATCTTTTGAATTTCAGCCATTTTGGGGTTTCCTGGTATCTGAGCTAGGTAGTAATCAGCCTGTTTCGCTGTCATTCCCAGGGCACCTATGACAATAGGTATTGTTTTCGTCTTCAGATTCCACATTTTGCTAATTTCTATTTCAAGATCTTTATATTTGCTCAGTTTTTGGTAGGTCTTGACAGATACGTTTATATCAATTGGGACAGTCATACCA
>NC_068986.1:86878-88749 GCF_001194135.2 Octopus bimaculoides
GTTGTTGTTGTTGTTGTTGTTGTTGTTGTTGTTGTTGTTGTTATTATTATTATTATTATTATTATTATTATTGTTCAGTAGTTTTATTTTTATAACGTGCTTTCACTTCACTACCGAGCGCAGCTCTGTGCGCCTTGGGTATGTGCTGTGGTGCTCTTATGTTTACTGTATTGAAAGTGTTTATTATTATTATTATTATTATTATTATTATTATTATTATTATTATTATTATTATTATTCAGTAGTTTTATTTTTATAACCTGCTTTCATTTCACTACCGAGCGCAGCTCTGTGTGCCTTGGGTATGTGCTGTGGTTTGTTACGATGCTCTTATTGCTACCGTATTCAAAGTGTTTTATACAGGAGGAGTGCGGTGCCTAGTAGTGCTATTTTTCTGTATTATTATGTATTTGTCTGAATATCTTTTGTATCATACCTAATGCGCCTACTATGATAGGAATTGTTTCTGTTTTTAGATTCTACATTCGAGTTATTGTTATCATCATCATCATTAAGGCGGTGAGCTGGCAGAGTCGTTAGCACGCTGGGCAAAATGCTTAGCGGCATTTCGTCCACCTTTACGCTCTGAGTTCAAATTTCGCCGTGGTCAACTTTGCCTTTCATCCTTTCGGGATGCACTGGGGTCGATGTAATCAACTAGTCCCTTCCCCACAAATTTGAGGTCTTATGCTTCCAGTAGAGAGGATTATTATTAAGGTTTACGAGCTGGCAGAAACGTCAGCATGCTGGGTGAAATGCTTAACGGTATTTCGTCTGTCTTTACGTTCTGAGTTCAAATCCCGCCGAGGTCGACTTTGCCTTTCGTCCTTCCAAGGACGCCCTCACCAAAATTTCGGGCCTTGTGCCTAGAGTAGAAAAGTAATCGACTAGTCCCCTCCCCCAAATTTCAGGCCTTGTGCCTAGAATAGAAAGTATTATTATTATTATTATTATTATTATTATTATTATTATTATTATTATTATTATTATTATTAAGGCGGCGATCTGGCAGAAACGTTAAAACGCCGGGTGAAATGCCAAGCGGTATTTCGTCTGCCGTTACGTTCTGCCGTTACGATGTGCCGAGGTCGACTTTGCCTTTCATCCTTTCGACCCCTTGTCTGTCCTTGTTTGTCCACTCTATGTTTATCCCCCTGTGGGTAATAAAGAAATAAATCATTATTATTATTGTTTTTGTTGTTGTTATTGTTGTTGTTGTTGTTATTGATTCTTGTAAAGTGCACGTGTATCTTTCTTCACTCTCCTGGACAATTTTATTTACTTGGAGAATAATTACCTAGGAAAACCTGTAGCTGATATATGGTGATAGACAAAAATGAAGCTTTGTTTTTAAGGACTTTGTTTTATTTGCTTGCATTTGCTGGCGACCTCTCACTTTCAATTTGTCTACCAGACATGAAAAAGGCAAAACATTGCAATAGCAAATGAAACAAAAAAACGTTACACAAACAAATTACACAACCGAACGAAGGGAAACAAGAATAGAAGAATATTTCAATGAAAAATGAGTAGAAAATATCTCAAACAATGTAACAAATAATTTTGAAGATAGCGATACAAAAAACTACAACAGCAACAACGACATTCGCACAGGATCAGACATTTTAAATAGTTCATACAGTAGGTGTGTTAAAGCCAATTCTACCTTGATTGTAACATAAATATAATGTTTTAGTATAATACACACAGATAAAAAAAAGTAGTTGCAAAAATTTTCTAAAACCTGTTATTTGTGTTTCTAGTTTTTTTTTTCTGCAGAATTTAATGCAAGAGGGGACAAAGAAAATATCTTCGTTTTAAAAGAGCTGACCCCGGAATAGAATTATCATTGAAGCAGCAATTCCATCAGG
>NC_068986.1:91467-92483 GCF_001194135.2 Octopus bimaculoides
ACGCAAAACACTTTCAATACAGTAAACATAAGAGCACCACAGCAAACCACAGTACATACCCAAGGCGCACAGAGCTGCGCTCGGTAGTGAAGTGAAAGCACGTTATAAAAATAAAACTACTGAATAATAATAATAATAATAATAATAATAATAATAATAATAATAATAATAATAATAATAATAATAATAATAATCCTTTCTACTATAGGCAGAAGGCCTGAAATTTTTGGGGGTAGGGCTAAGTCGATTACATCGACCCAGTACTTAACTGGTACTTAATTTATCAACCCTGAAAGGATGAAAGGCAAAGTCGACCTCGGCGGAATTTGAACTTAGTACCGAAAGACGGACGAAATACCGCAAAGAATTTTGCCCAGCGTACTAACGATTCTGCCAGCTCGCCGCCAAACTCACACACACGCACGCACACACAATCCCTTAAAATTTGAAATAGGAACAATTTGGAGCATGCGAACAGTAAAGGCCGTGCCTATAATAATCGCTGCTTTGAAAAGAGTAAGCCAAGATATAAACAAATGGTTGAAGGAGATTAAAATAGAATTCTCGGTGGAGCTCCTACAAAACGTTTGTCTCTTAAGGACAGCTTGGATTATCAGGAGGGTTCTAAGCACTCGAAAAACTGTTGAAAACTTGTGGATACCTAAGGTCACAGGTAGTATTCCGCTACCCACATAAATCCTACCAGGAATAAGACCGAACGTGACCCAAACCAAAATAATAATAATAATAATAATAATAATAATAATAATCCTTTCTATTATAGGCACAGGGCCTGAAATTCGGGGGTGGAGTATAGTCAGTTACATCGATCCCAGTACTCAGCTGGTGCATCATTTTTTCGACCCCAAAAGGAAGAAAGGCAAAGTCGATCTCGGCAGAATTTGAACTCAGAATGTGCAGACAGACGAAATACTGCTAAGCATTTTTCCCGGCGTGCTAACGAGCCTGCCAGCTCACCGCAATAATAATAATAATAATAATAATAATAATAATAA
>NC_068986.1:92583-93504 GCF_001194135.2 Octopus bimaculoides
TACTGAATAATAATAATAATAATAATAATAATAATAATAATAATAATAGGATACAGAAAATAGCACTACAGTGAAAATAAGAGCACCACCACAAGCCACAACACATACCCAAGGCACAGAGGTGCGTTCGGTAGTGCAGTGAAAGCATGTGAATAATAATAATTATTATCATCATCATCATCATCATTATTATTATTATTATTCATATACACTCAACAGATTAGCCTGTTGGAAAAGAAAAGAATCCTAACATCGGGCTACAACAAGTTGCCTTAGATGCCAAGAACCCTCCTATCAGGTTACAAGTAACCTTAGATGTAATCTTCCTAAGTATCCTAGCTGTCTCTGATAACACTGTATCATTATCCTGTTTTCTTCGCTGGTCCCCTTCTTCCTCTTTGCTCTATTATTTGCTGATGCTGTATTAGGATGACATCTGTAGTCAATCTGTATCGTTACTGATCCACTGCCGAGCGAGAGGACATCCCTGAAAGGTCCAGCTTCATTTTCGCTGTTACAAGCAGAGTTTTTCGGAAATTCCGGTCTCTCATAAACTGTTGTAAGGTAACGTTCATCGTCATCGTCGTCACCACTATTATTTCTTGACTTCTGAAAGTTTCAAGAAACTTTCTATTGCATGAAAAATATAGAACGCTTCCCGAATTTGCGTATCGTCCTTGCGCAGGGGCCATGCTAATCTTCCCTGTATCGTTCCAGTTTTAGAATATGTACTGCCATTATTATTATTATTATTGTTGTTGTTGTTGTTGTTGTTATTTCTACGTCAATCAAACCAGATAAATCAAATAATGAAAAAATAATGTTTCAAATCAGTCCAAAAATGTTTCTACGTTCGTTTGGCGATGAAGTTTTCTAGAAGGATGTTTAAAGAGTTTTTATTGCTCCTGCCCCCCCCCCCCC
>NC_068986.1:93514-97744 GCF_001194135.2 Octopus bimaculoides
GGAAAAAAGTATTTAGGGGATGCTCTAAAAGTAGTAACCAGTTGCCTTACACAATCGTCGTCTGTCTAGGAAGAGATAATAGAGAAAAGGAACTGACCTGTCGGGGAGAGCGGGGTGAAAAAGGAATAACACAAGGAAAAAATCTCAAAAGGGAAAGTTAACACAAAACAGCTAAAACAAGTGAGGGGTATCAACTTCCTCAAAACAATATCGACGACACTTTTCTGAATCATATTGAAGAAGATATCGAAGGGGACGAAAAACAGATTCGCCAGCATTCGAAAATAAAACCAACAACTAGTAGATAAAATCGTATCTATGGTGCTTTGGATATTTCGATGAGATAAAAGTAATAGAGGTGCGGCTGGGTTTAAGAAAAAGGAAAATACACAATGGACCGGTTGTTAATAAAAAACAAAAGAAAAACATTACGAACGAACCAGTCCTACATTGAAGACGTGCTTGTATATCTATGTCAACCAACTCATAAAACGCTAATGGATGTCTTTGGGTACATGTGACATGCATATCATTGCGTTTTGTAATTTTATTTCCTCCATTTATATTTTGAATAAAGTTTTTTACCTTCCCCTCGTTTTTCTATAACTGATCTGTCTGTCATTCTTTGTAAGCCTCCTGGTTAGCGTTTCTATACATTTTTAAGTACCTCCTCCAGCCCTTGTGTCTAATAAAGAGACTACCACTACTACTACTACTACTACTACTACTACTACTACTACTACTACTACTACTACTACTACTACTCAACGTTTCAGAATAGAAATACACCACAGGAGAGACATTATATAGTTTATTGAACCTGGAGCAATTTAGTCACATCTCTTAAGTTTTTCAAGTAGCCGTAGAATGGTGATCTTAAGTAGATTACGCAAATATAAATAAGAGAGGAGAAAAAGTGCATTAACATATAACTTTTATGTGGAGATTAACTTCAGAATGCGGAAAGGATCTTCGATCAACTTTGCATAGGCCTAGTACTTTATCTCTGTAGAAGCTTCCCGTTTTTGTTTAATACATGAGGTACTTTGCAAAATAGGATGTAAAATATTAAGAAACAACGGCAAAATGCAATAAATATATTGCAGCAAAATTTATAAGCATGTCCTTTTTAAAACGAAGTAAATCGGCACTATAAAAGAGAAGGTTAATTTAATTACATTCTTTAAATGAACTTTCTGTATACTTAATGTAAAGTGCACTTTTATATACAGAAAAATAGAAGCAGAAAACGTGGCGTTTTATACTCTTAGGCATGTATTGATTTCTGAGACAGGTGCAATAAGAGTGATTCTCGGAGTCGACGTACATTCAATTTAAATGATTCAATACACCACTGCACTTATTGACTTCGGATGGATAAAGGGTAAATTCGAACTTGGTCGGAT
Source organism: Octopus bimaculoides (assembly GCF_001194135.2). Taxonomy (NCBI): domain Eukaryota; kingdom Metazoa; phylum Mollusca; class Cephalopoda; order Octopoda; family Octopodidae; genus Octopus; species Octopus bimaculoides. The sequence goes on from NC_068986.1 coordinate 94,921, forward strand.
TAGACCTCAGGAATATAAAGGATAACACTATATTGTGAGAAGCATTTAATTTGATAGTTTACTTTCTCTGCTAGTTTGCCAACTCTTTTAATAGTGATTTAATAACGCAGAAGAAATTACTGAAGTTGTCTTACTACCATATAGAAAACGTTAACATATACAGGAACAGAAAAGAACAAACAAACAAAAAAAAAAAACAGTGTCATTTTTTTTGTTATGTAATTGAAAACGAGTTTTGCTGTAATATTTCAATATGGCTCTGAAATCTAAATCTTACATGTCGAGTAAACTCCTTCTTTTACATCCAGTTCTATATTAACAAATAGTAGTCAATAGCCTTTTCTCCATGATACAACACATTGCTAACAATGTTAGCATCGTTAATATAATAATTGCACAGCTGGAAGTGATCTGCAAATGAATATTTAGCATAGAAATCAAAACTTCCGAAACATTTTGATTGAAATTACTGATGTTTCAAAGTAAAAAGTGATGACGGTCATACTGCCAGTAAAATATTTCCCTTCGCCGATATGCACGGGCGTATGCATGTTAGTGAGAATAATTACAGTCAATTAATTATCCAAGTTCTGCCATAAAAACGTATTCCAGCATCAGAGTATATATTTGTGTAATGGGAAAACGCTCAAATTCCATGGTTGATTAAGAAATAGAAAGATTGACTGGGCGTGTTACTTGGATGATATACGTGTCACATTATGACCTTGAAAAGGACATTTTTTAATGTTTAGGTATGAAGGTACTGACTCTGATTATGGTTTTCACATACTCTCTGATACCGATGAGAGCGATGTGGTTGATGCTCTTGGAAAGAAGCAATTTGATGGCTGCAGGGGAAACGTGTACAAAGGGGAAGAAGATCAGGACGAAATGATTGGTGTGAGGAAACCTGGGTAAACTAGATGTAGGAAAAGCAGAGACAAGTGAATGAGATGTGGATAAATGTAAGACGAGATTAGCCAGCTCTGAGGAGGGTAAGGGTAAGGAGATAGCACCCCATCACCACCACATGGGCTAATGGTTGGAGTGTGTATGCGAACAACTTTAAGCCATTAATTCAGTCGGCCTTTCCCACTGCAGTCTAGGATGTACGTATGTATAGCGCAGAACTGTACCAGATGTGGGGGAAGTACTCTGCTGTGAATCTCATTTGAACTTTGTAGAGGGTTAGCAATTGCAGGGAGTTGAAGTATTTTGACATTTTGAAATGGAAGGTCGGCTTCTAAGATGCAATCTTAGTAATGATGAATGGGCTATGTTGAAGCTATGAGATAGCAAGCAGATATCATCTGTGATTGTGAAGTCGAGCAATAGAGTGACTTCGAGTTCTCTTGTTATGCGTTGTTAACGTTCATGAATGGCTCATAGGATCATTTTCTTGATGTGTATAGTGACTGTTTCGTTGTTCTGTTGATGGAGCAATACTGACTTGACTAACATTGGAGAATGTTTCGAAATCAAAGAATCAGTGACGTTATTTAGGCTTCGTGTAAGTGATGGTTGAATGAGAAAAGTTAGGGAGGAGCGAAGGGTAGTCACATACACAGCTGTGGATGTTGTCAGACTTGCTGGTCAACAGTTATAGAAGAGAAAGAGCACAGAGGACGAACTCGAACCTTGGAACATACCATAAGAGAGCCCCATCGGTACATGCTGCGATAGTGCATTCTCTGAGAAAGTCTTCGATCCAAGAGACGAGAAACGAATGGAGTCCAAAGGCACTTTTCTTAGGAAATTCGCATGATAGACACGGTCGAATATTTGATGCTGTAAGATTGTTTTTATCAGATTTCTTGAAGCAGTCCTACTGGTAGTAATTTGTTTGAACGTACCTGACACTTTGTAATTAATTGAAAAGTTTTCAATGAGCTGATGTTACATGGCAAAAAAGAGCATGTCAGCAATTGTTGTTGGCTGAGAATGAACAGTTTTATCCCGAAATAAGACAGCAGTCATTAAATCATTAATTAATACATTTATTCTCGTCACTTTCCAGTTACTTCCGTTCTCCATTTTCTCTCATTGTCTTATTCGCTTTACTTTACTACCAACTAAATAGAATAAGAATTGCTTAGAAATTGCTTAGTCTTCAAAATTGGATTCTGAAGAACCCCAAGATTCTGTGAAAAAATTCTGTGTCCCACAAGATAGGCTGTCTTTACTGGAATTTAATATTGAAATATTTTATAAAGCATCAGTGTTCACCAATTTGAAAATAATAAGTTTTTTTTTATAGTGAATATGTTCTTTCCCTAAAATCCTTTAGAAGAGAGGAAGAGTTTGTAAAATATAAATATTGCTACGTGATTTTGGAAAATTGTATAAGGGATTAGCGACGAATAAGTTTTGAAAACGACTGGCTTAGAAGCTTAGCAGAAACAGAACAAGACCAATGAAAGAATATGTACTAAATCTCCTTCAGCTGGGAAGCCATTTTGTTTGACACAATGAGCAAAATTCAGTTCTATTTAATTCAATTTGACGTCATTATATTTTTAAAATTAAAAGTACAAACACCATTTTATCTAATGATAACAACAACAACAACAACAACGACAACAACAACAACAACGACGATGACAACAACATCGACAACGACAACAACAATCAGTATGAACAACTTCGGACTTTAGTTTTATCAAAAACTAAAGATAAACAAAGAAAAGGCTAAGTGAAACAAAAAGCAAAAATATGTGATAAAACGAACAAATATTTGCTCTTAAAATATACATGTAAACACATGCACAGGTAGACCTGAAACACAATACCGGAAGAAGTATACATATATATATATATATATATA
>NC_068986.1:98081-99779 GCF_001194135.2 Octopus bimaculoides
TATATATATATACAAAAGTAAATGAGTATATGCATATATACGTACAGGTATGTGCATACCGACATCCACCTGTATGTATAGGTGCATATCTGGGTACAGGACATTGCACACAAACGTAGACGAGAACACACGAGCCACATAGAGAACATTCTACTTCTTCAGCTACCCACGTTTTAACACCGGCGTTTCGACGAGCTTCGACACACGAAAGTGCATACGTAAGACTTCACATATACACAAACACAAGCTTACATACATACGCAAACACGCGCGCATACACACAAACACACATACATACGCACAAATACTAAAAAACACATGCACAAACACAGACCAAACCCAGATAACCAACCAAACAAATGTTGATTGAACCAGATTACGAGACACTGTGATGTCGCTGAATCTGCTAGAAATAGCAGCCAAATATCCTCACAAATAACACTTTACCGACGAAAAGCAAGAAAAAAATCGGAAATGATGCACTGCAAAATATAAGAGGGGGACGGTCGGTTAAAGCTGGAGCATATTACGTCGTGAATCTCCTCGATCATAGCCGATGTGGAGCTATAGCATTATATGTATATATATTGATTTAAAATTTTGGCACAAAGTCAGCAATTTCGGAGGTAGAGGGTTAATCGGGCTCATCAACCTCATTATTCTTTATTCTTATTTTCCCGAACCCTAAAAAGATGAAAGGTAAAGCTGACCGCGACAAAATTCGAAATCAGAACGTAAAAACGGATGAAATGCTGCAAAGGATTGTGCCCCGAGCGGTAACCATCTGCCAGCTCGCCGTCTTGATATATGTACATGTATTAGATCAGGGATTGTCAACCATTCTTTAATCAAAGACTTCTTTGATTCCTATTTTACTTGGGTGGATTCCCACAGCCATTCGATGTTTGAAAATCCTATTGTATTTTTATAATTAAATATTATTATGACTTGTATAAACGTAATTGTTAAAATATTTTGTGTATTGTGGACGTATAACCAATTTATTGCACATAGACTTTACTGACCTGAAACACAATTTTTCATGGTCCCTGAAAGGCTTCTGTGGAACCCCAATTTACTATATTGCATTTGTGGATGCAATATGGACCCTCTGTTCCCTCCAGTGCACTCCAGTTGGGAACCTCTGTATTAGGTCCCTGTGCACTCCAGTTGAGAACCTCTCTATTAGGTGTTCATATAAATTCGTTGAGCGTATGACGTTATGAGACATTGAAACAAAGCAAACATTTACATCCACATCCACGCAGTTCTTAACTTTGGGGGATTTTATGGCATTCATTCTTTTCCTAAGTAGTTTTAGTGAAGTGAAAAGGATTGAAAAACAAGACTAGAAACAATGTCATTGTATCTGTGAGTGGCCAGCTCACCAGCTCTTGTACAAAAGACACATGCACGCATACAGATCGTCATGCATACAAACATGCATACATACATAATACATACATACGATATATGTGTGTGTGCTCATGTATGTATCTATGTATGTATATAGGTAGGTAGGTAGGCATGTAAGCATGTATACATACACACGGAGATTAATTGCAGCCATAAAAATCAAGCATATGTAAATATATATAATACTCATGCATTTATACACACACTTGCAAAAGAGATCATAAATATACGTTAGCAATCAATATACACGTGAGTTACATATACTCATGGATATATATATAT
>NC_068986.1:100259-101569 GCF_001194135.2 Octopus bimaculoides
TATATATATATATATGCAAACTTTAAAATATGTTTGTGATATATTTCAACTCCTAAAAGGCAAATTCACTGCAATTTCAACTAACCCAAAATTTGCTTATGCTTACACACTGCTTGGCGCTATTATTATGTATGTATCTATCTGTCTGTCTGTCTGTCTGTATGCATGCATGTATGTATGTATGTATGTATGTATGTATGTATGTATGTATGTATGTATGTAGGTGTATATTGGTAACGTAATTCCTATTCTGTTGCCAATCAATGATTTATATGTATATGTATGTGTGACTTTCTATTTATCTTCCACCATAGTTTGACAACCGGTGTTGGTTTATTTTCGTTCTCGTAACTTAGCGAGTCGCTAGAGGAGTCTGATAGAATAAGTACCAGACTTAAAAATAAGAATTGGGGTCGATTTGTTCCACTAAGCCCTTCAAGGCTTCATTTTGTTGTTTTTGTTTGCTGTGTGCCATTATATTTTTAAAGTTAGTAGTAGAACTAAAACTAATTTTTAAGTTGTGTCTATTAAAGAGCTTTCTATAATTATGATTGATTGGAAAATGCCTATCTACAAATGATAAGAAATATCTACCTATATTAAAGGCCACCTCGGGTGAATAAGGTGGTGCGAACCAGATAATTTTCCTATTCTTATTTTGCCATTTCTTTTTTACTAGACTAATGACAATGTATAGGTTATTTCCTCGCTAAAACCACTATCTTTTAGAGCTAAAATATAGTGGCTTTAGTGGTTTTAGAGTTGGCTGTTCCTGCAGAGTTAAAAATTTGTGTCCGCTAAATGAAACTTGTATGACCGAGGCCATCATTTATGAAGCCACCGTAGACTCTACAACCACTAAGGACATAGTTTCGTCAAAACAATATGTGGATCTCACAGAGGGAAATTTTAAAGCCAGGTTCAACAATCACACCTTAAGCTTCAGACACTGGGATAAAAGATAAACAACCAAATTATATCCAGTTATTTATAATCCTTAAAAGCAAAAGGTGTCAGCTATAAGATTCACTGGAAGACCGTGGAAGATCGTGGCCAAGTGTAAGCCTTATACACTACGCTGTTATGCATATATCTATGTGTGTCTCTTTGTGTTTGTCCCCCATCACCGCTTGATAACAGGTCTTGGTTTGTTTATGTCCCCGTAACTTAGCGGTTCGGCAGAGATCCATAGAATAAGTACTAGACTTACAAAAAATAAGTCCTGGGTCGATTTGTTCGACTAAAAGGCGGTGCTCCAACATGGCCGCAATCAAATGATTGAAACAAATAAAAGAATATATATATATATA
>NC_068986.1:102364-108931 GCF_001194135.2 Octopus bimaculoides
AGAGAGAGAGAGAGAGAGAGAGAGAGAGAGAGAGAGAGAGAGAGAGAGAAATAAAGATATGAGAGAGCTAAGGTAAATAACTCAAAAGGGCAAGGCGTATTATTTTGAATAATTAAGTTGAAAGGTGATGTATTGAATGCTGTACACAAGGTGTGTTTAATTTATTAAAAGTTTTAAGTTGGAGAAAGGAAGCAAAAACTAACGGGATTCGTTAACGATTCTCAAAAGAGAAGAGAGATAACTTCAATGGACGTTTAATTTTTCATGTTACTTTATATGCTTTGGGAAGAATAGTCTGACTTTTTTTTTTGGCAGTGGAGGAAGAACTATGGACATTATGTTTCACTCAATTTAATTTCATCAGTATACTAAGTTTCCTATTTTCACAACCATCGGAGCGTGAAGCACTCCTTACGATCACACGTTCGTGAGATGGATGAGAACTATAAACAGTTTTGAGTAGGAACCGGAAAGAGAAATATGAACACGCAATGTGTATGTGCAGACTGAATTCGTAAAACGGAACAGTAAAAATGCAACGCGCATGTCAAAATAAAACGGAAGAGACGAATAAAACAAATTATATAATGAGCTGCATGTCGCGTCTGACACCACTATCACGCAGGTTTGCTGCAATTTTCTTATTATTTATGCTTATGCGAATTATTATTGGCCAGAAACGTAGGTATTACTTTCTACTGAAAGTGTTCCCTTCAGATGTTTTTCAGTCGCAAGCATTACTGCATGGCTTAGAAGATCGCGTTGCAGCAACGCGGTGCCGACTTCAGCCCCGTTGCTCGGCACCATGGGCAAATATCTTCTAGTATAACCCTGGTCCGTCCAATGATTTATGAGTGAATTTGGAAGACGGAAATTGTGTGGAATCCCGTCATATATGTATGCATGTATGCATGTCTGTATGTGTGTGTGTCTTTGGGTTTGTTCACCCCTCCCGATTGTTAACCGTTATTGGTTTGTCTACCACCTCTTAATCTAGCGGTTCAGTGAAAGAACCGACAGAATAAGTATCAGACTTTACAAATAAGAACTGAGGTTAGATAAAAGCATTTCAAGGTAGTGCCCCAGTATGGTCGCAGTCTGGTGGCTGAAACAACTAAATGATAAATGATAAAAGACATATATCTGATCTACAGATTTGAATACACTAGTATTCCAGGGATGACCAGTGAACTTACATTTTTATCACACCCTAAGCCATAACACACAAAGAACACTTTACAGTATAATCCTAGATATACTATGGTTTGAAAGAAAACAGGATAGTCGTGGTCGGAATGCTTTTAAATCAGAGCTCCAGAGGTTAACAATAACTGTTGATTCATACTGATATTAAGATTTAAAGAAATTGTCATAACTTAGAAATAGAAATACAGCAGTTCCCGTTTCTATTTACGTTGAATTTCTGCCTAAGCAAGTTCCTATACAATTTGATAGCAGCTAAATCTCCTGCAAATAGCACTCGCGTATTATCGACGGAAGTGTGCATTGCATAAGGCTAGGTCGAGAAAAAGACGGGATGGTCATACGGAATGTTGTATATGGAAATGCCTTTGATTAGAAGCTTGTTCGATAAGGGTTAACACAGAATAAATAGCAACAACAAAAACTGATATAAGGAAAGTCAGTACTTGGCCGTTCGATCTGCTAAAATTAGCAATCAAATCCACATAAATAATAATGCTGTCTTATAAATGGGAAAACACACATCATAGGAGAAATTAGTCCAGGGTATAACATACCGGGGGAAAATATTATTATAACCGACTTGAAACTAAATAGCAACAGCAACGACAGTATCGGCATCAGCAACAACATCAATGACTACTACTACTACTGCTACTGCTGCTGCTGCTACTACTACTACTGCTACTACTACTGCTACTATGGTAAGATCAGCAGCAACGACATTGAATTCCATTAGAAGCCAGGTTTGATTATAATTCTATATAGTGTGCCGCATGAGGTAGAAGTTGTCATAGATACTGCTGCTAGCAACCACGCTCATTCGTGCATGACTTAAATCAATCAGCTTCTTTAAAAGCATCTTGACTCAAGTAGTAAAGGTGACATTTACAATTATAAAATAATATGTGGTTTGCTGAATGCGTACTTTTTCCCTAATAAGCTAAATGCTTTGTACACCTGCAATAAAATGTCCGGCTCCTTGACTCAGAAAAATTATAATAGCATTTCTCTGATAACGAAATCAGGTTATCCGTGTTTATTTACCTCTTCAAGCGAATTGTGATGACTATAACAAACGCTGTATTAGTGCACTGATTTCAAGTTGGTTTAATACGACCAAAACATGTACGGAGTTGTCTCCCGTACTTCAGGAAAATCTAGAAACAATTTTAATCATTGACTAACGTTATTTTTACTTCATCACAAATATTTTTCCTAGTCAGATGATTTTATGCCTCTTGTAGTAACTATGTTAACATTAAAAAGATAAAAGTGAAATACCCTGGACATTGCTGTTTACGAGTACTTAGACTCATAGGGTCAGTTACTCGTTTTCTATGGCGCATTAGTATAAGTAGCAAAGATCACTTCATTTCTTTTGAACAGGACCCTTGTCCATCGCAATGTTCCTCATTTACAGCTGAGCGAATTGGGCAACGTGAAATGAAGTGCTCTGTTCAAGAATACAACACGCTACCCGGTCTGGGAGTCGAAAGCACGACCTTGCGGTCGTAAGTGCAATACCCTAACCATTAGGTCATGCACCTTTACATGTTAATACTAACTTAACCATTATTCACTATTAACTCGGTACATTTAAACTTCACAATCTAATTAACCGAGAAATCTTTTCGTTTATTCTTGTCATAAGGAGATATGTCAAAATTTCCCAAATGAATTCGTGGATAACATTAATGGAAGTCCATTTATAGGTTTATAAATGGGCAAAATAAAGTACAACAGATTCAAGCATGATGAACATTTTAAGAATTCCTACCAAATTTCCAAGGAATATCCTGCATATCTTTTCAGGAAATATCTTTCTAAAAAAAAAAAAAACACTTTGAGAATCCTAGAACTTAACAAACTCAGAAGGAATCACCGACAAAAGGAACTTCAGAGATATATTTTTGTTGCATAAGCTAACCTTGGTTCAAATCAAGCTTTGTTAGTTCAATTGCTTAAATAGAAATTCCGTGGAAGTCCGTCAGAGGGAGTTTTTCTTTTTTTTTTTGGTTGGTAGAGCTAAATTGTCACCCAGTTTAGCATCATCGATATACCCTTGTGTACCTTCCGCAGGGTCCATCCTGTTGTAAGTATTCAGACTAGATACCCAGTGTGAAGATACTTCCTGAGTTGGGATTGTTCGTCCTTCCCCAGTGAGAAATTATCTTTCTCCTCTAAGCCATAAAAATCAGATTTCTCGTAATACTCGGCCCTAAATTGGTATTGTGTAGATTATATCCTAATGTATCGAACTGACAGGTATATCCCATGGCTTGCAAGAAATTGCATTAGAGACAATATTTATGTTCGGTTATTTGGTTTGGAACGTATTAGAAATAAACTTTCATCTTGAATAGGAGCCATAGAGATAAACCATCATAAACACATCTCATGAGTTTATCTAAGATCATATGTCAGTTACTGATAAAATCTGATTAAACTGTTCTGTTCTATATGATGAAACTACTAATGCCCATATATAAATCATCAGTCCCAGAAAACCATTTGTTCCAGATGATATAGCTACTACTGTCCATTTATAAATCATGTCCCAGAGCACCATTTGTTCCACATGATGTAGTTACTACAGCTTATATATAAACCATCTGTCCCGGTACATCATTTGTTCCAGATAATTTAGTTCCTACTACCCATACATAAATCATCTGTTCCGGAAGATCATTTGTTTCACGATATGTTACTTCAGAAAAGAGGAAATGTAGTGTGTTATGTCCCAGAAACAGAAAACATATAAAACCGGATGGCCTTTAGCCAAACTTACATACATCGTTTATGGAATGAGTACCAGTTATACAATGGGGTAAAGATTGCGTGACTGAGTGAACAAAGTGTTCGACTATTCGTTCATGAATGAAAAACTCGATTCTGCTGTTCACTCAGTCATAAAATATCAACCCAAGAGTATTACTGGTATTCATTCTATCGGTAGTGGAAGGAGGTACGGATTAAACTAAGTCTTCGACCCTTTCAAGTCAAAGTGACAAGACATAAAAACTGAAAGCGAAATAAGAGATTAAATATTCAGATTTCTTTCGCACCAACTGCTCGACCATAGACTGCAACAATATTAAATGTAACCCGCTTTTTAAAATTAATTATATCTATTTATCACTAAATGACAGTAATCAATGCAACATAAACAAATTATTTACTTATAACCAAGGCAACAGGAAAAAATTGCAAATAATCAATCCTTTTTTTTTTTAAATAAAAAAATAGCTTCACGACTCTAGCTTAGCTGAATTATTTGCACCATCGTAAAACTGTCAGGGCAAAATGACTCGTTTCTTTGCAATCGTAAATACGTGCTTATTTTGGTTAATGGTTAATCAATACCTAGTTGGAGATGTGAAAGGTTAAATGAACCCTGCAGGCCATTTGAACTCATATCATAATTAGGAGAAACTAATAAACAGAAGACATTATGTCCGGCATAAAACAGCGTGTATCAACTGGAGGGTGTGTCACTGGGGTCGCCAGATCCAGTGGAAACGCCTGCTAAATCACCTTCAGATCTTATAGTATTGGCTTAAAAATATATATAAATATATAAATCTTCTGGCTAAGCAACAACAACAACAACAACAACACCACCACCACCAACAACAACAACAACAACAACAACGACAACAACAGTAACTGCAACAGCCACTATAACAATACCTGATTTAGTAGTTCTTTGTTCAAAAGCTTTCCTGACATGACCATCCCATATTTTTTTTAGATCAGAGATTACAATATCCAGTGAGTGATTTGAGCAATGAATTACGACACTCTAATACCGTAGCTCATTTGGCTGTTATTGAAGAATTCAAGAAGGTGAAGTAGGTGCATAGATTCTACTGTTGTTGTTGCTGTTGGTGCTTAGTCCTAGGTCTACCGAGGTAAATTCTACCAATCATCATTCCTTTTCTGCCGAGGATAGTTTAATCTGGACTACATTTCCAGTAAGGCCTATCTTTTTTTTTTTAAGCTGATAATATAAGATCATCTTTTATATTTTCCGTTCCAGCTCATGCTTCGATTACCTTGAAATATTTTCGTTGAAGTTGCTGTTTAGCCCAAGGCCGGCTCTCACAGAAGTACCTATGATCAAAGATATCCCAATTGCAACCATTCACATATCACCTTGGATTACAACAAATTTGTCTTTCTGTATTTTAAAGAAATACTTGAGCGAGATTTAACTACTATTTTCAGCTACTCTAGTGGCCCAACAGAGTTACCCTTAATGACCCATTGTCAGTACATTTAGAAGTAATATCGTTCTCAACATTTACTTGAATGTTATTTTAAGGTCGATAATTTTAGGTGGTAATATTTAGGAAATTACTGTTTGGTTTATTTCTAGAAGTTAGGTAAACAACGCTCAGTTTTACACAAATATCAGCTGTAATAATCAGTTGTACATTCACAAAATGAATACAGAAATACTATGCAGATATATTAAATATATAGATACGTAAATATACAGATAAACGAACAGCTTACCTTTAGATTAAAATTTTCCCCGAGTCGCTAATCAGATAAAGAAAATCCACTGAAAGCATGTGTAAATATAAGCAATACACCGGTAGCAGGACTGGAGTGAACATCTCCTGTAAGTGTAGCTAGCTGGCTTACTGTCTGATTATATTTACTGATCTGGATCACAGAACAAATAAATACGTCACAGGTGACTGAGTTTCCTTTAATCTGAATACTACTTCCAGGGTTGTTTCTATAAGTGCAAGCACGCGCGCACACGCACACACACGCATACACACTCACAGACAATACACATACACGCACACACACTACTTGTGTAATGCAGTATATAGGACATGTCAAATGACCAATATTGAGAGGGCCACGTGTTCCTTTATAGTTCAAAAGATACGTTACTGAAGAGAAGTCAAATTATTTTACGAAATAACGTGCTGTTAGTCTCTCATATATATATGACTGTGTATATGTGTATGTGTGTGTGGGTATGATTGTAAACATATATACATACGCACATACATACGTACATACATACATACATACATACATACATAATACATGTGTGTGTGTATATATGTATATATGCAAATAAATATATGTATGTATATATGTATGTATGTATGTATGTATGTATGTATGTATGTATGTATGTATGTATGTGTCTATCTATCTTTCTATCTATCTATCTATCTATCTATCTATCTATCTATCTATCTATCTATTTATCTATCTATCTAGCTAGCTAGCTAGCTATCTGTCTGTTTGTCTGTTTGTCCATCTGTCTATCTATATACATTAAGATGTACGGTGTTGTTGGTTGTGGTGCAGATAGAAGTAGTAGTCGTAGTA
>NC_068986.1:109117-111619 GCF_001194135.2 Octopus bimaculoides
GCAGCAGTAGTAGTAGCAAGCAGCAGCATGGATAGTCGTATTATCAATAGTAACAGTAGTTATAGTGGTATTATAAATTATAATTAAGAATGACAAGAGAAAAGTTGATGAGATTGGATGTGAATGAGAAATTTTGACAGTGACGATAAATCTGTATGATGGTGATGATGATGATGATGACGACGACGGCGATGACGAAGCTGTAAACGCATAACTTGCTTTTATTTGTGCTTATACTACTATTACTACTACTACTACTACTACTACTACTACTACTACTACTACTACTACTACTACTACTACTACTACTACTACTAGTCTCAGATTGAAATAGTCGACTATATCGATCTCAGAACTGTATAGTATAGGTCCAAGAGTATGAAAGGAAAATGCGACAGCAGTGAAATTTAAAATAAGAACGTAATGGGGAGGAACTATTATTTGCCCCAATAGCGTCCAATGAGGACATTACAAGAACAGTTTTCAGTCTGTAGGACTGGGGTTACGTAAACACCACGAAGAAAAAGGGAGGGGAGGAGAGGAAAAATGAGATAAAAGGTAGGTATAGTATACAATACTCGGTTGATGCAGCCCTTCTCTTACAGGTAAACCCCTAGTTAGGGCCAGTCGAGGGGCATTACAGTTCCAGGATTACCCTGATTCCAGAAGGCACAACTCTTCACCCTACAGTTGTTAGTCAATTTACAGACTCATGTTTAGAGTAGTTCCATTCATTCTAACCATTTTTACTACAATCAGCCATCGATTTTATAAATGCGCTCAGTTTTCTTCCCAAATGGAACTTGAAAATGTCGATGAACTTTCATTGTACATGTGGAGAGGGAAAGCCAAACTCATCACCTGATTTATTCATGGACGACTTTATGATGCAACCGGTTCCCATTTTGAGAGTCTTCTCCGCAGTTGTCAAGCATTTTAGTAAGGAGACTAAGCTGTCCTTTGATCTGGAGAAATGCAAAAAACTGACAATAAATGCAAGTACTATGACTACTTGAGCAGATAATATAGAACTTCAGGAAGGCGAGATATTACAGAAGCTGGACAATTTCGCTTGAACAAATATTTGGAAAACTGGGATTGTGAAAGATGTATGAACAAAGATGGAAAATGACTGTTTTGATGGAGTAAAAAAAAATATTGTTTCTAATTTAAACACAAAGCCAGAAATGTTTTGGGGCGGAGGTTATATCGATCCCAGTACTCGACTGGTACTTTATTTTATTGATCTAAGAAAGAGGAAAAGCGAGAAAATATTGTGGTATTTATTTCGGCTCTTTACCTTCTGAGTTCAAATGCCGCCGACGGGCTTGAACTCAGAACGTAACGATAAAGAAAAAATAGTCAGAATGAAAACCAAAGAGAGAAAAAAAAGAGAAATTTAGAACTCATCTAAATAGCAAGAATTCTAACAGTTCCATCAACGTATTTGACGAATGGCTTCTATCACAGGCTCAGACTTACCAAAAAATCGAAATTTTGGAGACAGAAACTCCGTGGAAGCCACTCGGCATAATCGTCCTAGCTGTTGCGTGGATAGCTCTAACTTTCGTTCACTCCCTCACCTGGTTCTGGTGTTTCGATTGGGTTGTCCAATTTTTTGCAACTATTCCGACCTCCTGTCCGGTGTGTGGGTGGTTAAGTTTCTCTCTTTCTCCCACTAGTCACAGTGACCCTGGGCTTTTGAAAGTTGTTGTTCTAGAAATGATAATGGCTTCTAACGTTAGCATATGGCTGTAGATTTAGAGACATGGTGGTAGTATAGATGATTATATCGGTTGACCTGCGTATGTGACTGATATTTCATTTTGCTGACTCTGGAAAGATGAAAGGCAGAGTTGAATCCAACAATAATAATACTATCGCAATTGTTGTTGTCATTGTTGTTGCTGCTGCTGCTGCTGCTGCTACAACAACAACAACAACTACTACTACTACTACTACTACTACTACTACTACTACTACTACTACTGCTGCTGCTGCTGCTGCTGCTATTTCCTGTGCTATTGCAACTTTTGTTGTCGATGATGATAATGACCATGATCATGGTGAGTGGAGACCGGAGGACCAGAGACGAAGTGTGATTCAGTATTTACCACTTGTCTCAGCTTTATTGGTGGAATTCTCAACGGAGTCGAGTTTTGCCTTTCATTTCTTCAAATTTGTTTGTTAGTGTTGTTTAGCCCCTTTGTGTATGTTCTATGTTGAAACCACACAAATATTAGTTTTTCGCGCTCCCACCGAAACCACTAGAGTTCGATTCCCCGCTTGGGAAGCTGCATTTAGTTTTAAAGGAGCAGCTATGACTTTGTGGGTGAGAAGCTTGCTTCCCAACCCTGTGGTCTTCAGTTCAGTCTCATTGTACGGTACTATAAGCAAGTGTTTTCTGATATAACCGCAGGCCGACCAATGCTTTGTGAGACAGAAACTGGAAGTCTCTTATCTATCTATCTATCTATCTATCTATCTATCTATCTATCTATC
>NC_068986.1:111719-118262 GCF_001194135.2 Octopus bimaculoides
TGAGCCCTGTGTGGCTAATAAAGAAACCTATCTATCTATCTATCTGTCTAATCAAGGTGCAGAAACGACGTACTCCGAAGGAATTTAAAGGTAACGTAATCCAAGGGTAGAATAAGAAAATCTATGAATCAGGTACTCCAAACTAGTCGGAAGGATGCAGAGGATCTGTGTGAGCGTGCGGTAAATAGTCAAATCAAATAAACGAACATTAAAAATAATAATAACAAACAAAAAATGGACGTCTACATGGAATGTATTAGTTTGACGGTCGGTAAGCAGAGAGAGAGAGAGAGAGAGAGAGAGAGAGAGAGAGAGAGAGAGAGAGAGATAGAGAGTCTATTTATAATAGTAAGAAGAGAGAGTTTATATATGGGGGAGGGTGTTTGTGTTTGTTTACATCCCCATAACAGCGGTTCGGCAAAAAAGACCGACAAAATAAGTAGCAG
This sequence comes from Octopus bimaculoides, assembly GCF_001194135.2. Taxonomy (NCBI): domain Eukaryota; kingdom Metazoa; phylum Mollusca; class Cephalopoda; order Octopoda; family Octopodidae; genus Octopus; species Octopus bimaculoides. The sequence continues at coordinate 112,166 of NC_068986.1, forward strand.
ACTTTAAAAAAAGAAATGCAGTGGGGCCACTTCGTTCGTCTAAACCTTTTAGGGAGGTGCTCCACCATAAAAGATAAAAATAAGCGATAAATATCTCTCCAGGGACAATAAATTGAGAAATAACAGTTATTGCGGTCGTTGGTGTTGTTTAGCCTCCCCCTCCCCCCAGCAACCCCGATTAGGCAAATCTATAATCGAAGTCGTTCAGCTATGATGGTCCTAACTTTTATCAGGCATTGTGTATCTAAGACTACACTCCATTATCATTGTGTTTTCGTTTTTCTAAGTCAGAAGGGTGTCATTCTAGGAAGATTTCGTTACTATTTGTAGGACGTTTGATGACTATGTAGACACTTCTTCATTCTGTCAAGGAAGAGGTACCAGTAAATTATTGGGGGTAAATATTAACTGTACCGCACTCCAGCACCAAACTACTTTCTTTGTCTACTTAAAAGCAAAGTGGTGTTGTTATGTTCAGACAAACCTGTTATCCAAAATAACCATTGGAATCACCAAGTATAATTCTTGGAAACAAGCGACAATCGTATTTGAATTACTTAACCATATAAACACAATTGGAATTAGTAATATAATCTCTAGAAGATCTATATTAATCTTCTCAAGAACATTAGAGACGTAAATAAGGAATGGAATGATTCTAGCTTGGAACTGAATCTACATCGCATAAGCGGTTCATCTGGTGCTCTTCAGTAATTATTAACATACATTAAAAAAATACAAGGAATTTCTTTCTATCCAGATCCTTTATATCAATGATTCTTATTGAGGAATAGGCATGGGACGATTAAAAAAGGGATCGGATAAATTGAATATATTTAATGCAATGAAGGTAAATTTTAAACATATTAAACTTGTCTAACATCATGGCGAAGGAAAAGAGTTATATGGATGCATGCATTACCTTTCAATTCTCTCACTCACTGGACTGAGGCCGTGCTGGAGGGTATAGTCGAAAAAATCGACCTCAGTACTTAATTCTATCGAATCCTTTGACCGAACCGCAATTACGAGTATGTAAACAAACCAGCACCGGTTGTCAAGTTCTCAGGCGATGGTAGCGGGGACAAGCACAAGCATAAAAACACATATATATACTTACACACATACTCATACCCCCCCCCCTCACACACACACACACAGACAACGGGCTTTTACATAGTTGCCATCTACCAAATTCACTCACAAGGCACTGATCGATCAGGAACAATAGAAGAAGACACTTGCTAATGGTATCGCACAGTAGGACTGAACCCGAAACCACAGGGTTGCGAAGTTTAGTGTAGGATCTTAAAATTAATTTAATGTATTTTCATTTTTCTTGCTTCGTGCAATTATAGAAAGATGTGTAACAAATTTGGTTAACTTTTGTGGGAAATCACTGTTATATACCGAATCAGTTTGGTATAGTATTTTAAAATGAAGTTAATAAAGCACTTTTGTTTTGTTTAATTACCGAAAGGTGTATAATAAATTTGTGTAATAAATTATTCTTATGAGTAATTTGTTAAAATTTAAATTTTTCTAATAATTGAGATTCAAAGTCGCTATTGTCCGTTATCGGATCGTAATAGCTAATACTTTGATGTTAACATAGCTGACTGGATAAGATAAGAGCTGAACAAACTAGACTAGACATGTAGAGAAAGGTAATCAATCCAAAACAAACAAACGACCTGTTGTTATTTAAGTAACGCTTAACATTTTGATAAGAGACCCATTTATAACATTGTTTTAGTAGTTCTCCGGATTTACAATTCTTCTTTGTCATATAATTGTATTTATATCTATCATATTTCTTTGTTTTATCTAATTATATTTCGCTGTCTTATTATTTATTATAAGTTTAAAGGGTTAACCCTTTAACAGCGAAATTAAATTTCATGGTTAATCCAGTAACGACGCTAAATATCTACCAGAAAATAAGAATACGTATTTTGTGCAAGCGACGTCGTTTCGATAAACTTAACATATCTCAATGACATTTTTAATCAAAAGGTAGGTAGGTGTATAAAACAGCTTTCTGCAGATAAAGGTAATGAAATTTCGACTGAATATATCTGATTTCCGCAGTAAAAGGGTTGAAGTACTGGATCTCTAGCTAAACCGGCCTGCAATAAAAAAAATGCTGCGTTTATGGCCACGAACATTTACAAAATAACTCTTAGTTAACCTTGCTGTAAATAGGTACTATGAGTAGGTAGAGCACATTTTCGAAAGTGGCGGGGTAAACTGACTGCTATATTGATGAGAAGTTTGTTAACTAGGAGTGATGAGTTCCAGACTTTTGTAAGTGGACGAGCAACGGGAAGCTACATCATCACCCCTGTAATTTCCCTTCCAAGAGATCTTGAATTAAACAAAAGTTGTTGCTGCTGTTGTTTAGCTGCGAATCCACTTTGAGTGAGTTGACTGTTGATCAAGAGTTCTATCTACGACCACCCACATCTTTATTATATCTAAGATTTTATGTTCCATTACTCCCTATTGCCGCCGCAGGATTTTGTTTGTCCGAAGTGAAGTTCCTGCAACATGCAGAGAACTGCACTGACTTTTCAGATAGAACAGCTTTTCTCTTGGCAGCTCAGCATCGATTGGAACAGCCACAAGAATGATTCTTAGGTTTTACATCTCTTAGAGAGACGTTTGAACCAGAACTAGGAGACCATCGCTTCCGAGTATTCTTGCTTTCTGTCTCCGTACAGAAGATACATACATTTCAGGGTTTTTCCATTTGAATTTAACTGAATGAAATTATGCACACATTCATGTATACATCTGGAATTCCCCCACACAGACACAGATAAACAATAATAAAGCATACATATTTGAGTTCTATTGTGACACGCACACCCACAAGTGCAAGTCTATGCATACATGAGCAGGTGCGCACAACACGCACTCAGATACGCATACATCAACCAATTCAGTTAAAAACAACCACACAAAGCTGTTTTGACTTAAAGTGACCGGTTTGAATTCTGCATAGGGAAAAAAATAAATCCCAAAGAAGACCATGCATACATACATACATACATACATACATACATATGTGCACGCATGTAAAATTACGTATATTCATACATACACGAAAAAATGTTCGCTTGTGGATATCAGTTACTCTCTGGACATCAATGTGATCAGAAAAACGCAGGAGAAGGTCATCTATGGGCCACTGATAAGGAATTTGCAAATCCATTATCTAAGATACACTTTCAGTTTAGCACCCATTATTATTGAAACAAGAAGACACGTACTAACTCACCTGGAGCAAAGTATAGCTGACCTTGTGTTCTTAGGGGAGAGAATGCAACTCTTTATTTCATACGCTACAAATGATCACAGTGTCTGTGGCAATGAAAATTTGCAACACTTTCTTAAGATTTAAAGGATGATGAACAAAACAAGATGTTTTCCTTGACAGCGTTGCTACCAAGCAAGTGGCTGGTCAAAATAAACCCTTAGTTATAAAAGAAAAAGGAAAACTGCGCGCGCGCACACAAACACACACACATACACATACTCACGTACACACACACATACACATACACACACACATATATAAAACAGTTATAATAATGTAAACGTTATCGATGTCACATACATGCGTCCATTAGTTGCGGGGTAGCGTCCTGGGAAACGCTCCTTCTTGATACTGAGTGTTAAAAAGCACTGAATATCTCAGGCCAAGCGAGACATCTCACCTCGGATGAACGAGAACCGTGGACATCGATATTTCGCTGTCTGTCAGCTCCTCAGCACCATACACACGACTCGACCGGTAGCGAACCGAATCGTTGATCTGAAATATTGCAAATAGTGTAACGTTTGTTTACTGATGTGCTTTGGCGTAACACAAGCAAAAAAAAAATGAAATTTTGAATTAAATGCAGTTCTAATAATGTAAATATTATCGATATCAAATGCGTACTGTGTGTGTTTTGTTTATACGCTCATTAGCTGCAGGATAGAGTTTGTCTAGTTTATACACACTAGCAAACCGCAAGTAATACAGTGATGTAAGCAGATAGAGAGAAGTGTGACAGATGTTAGTTGAGTGAGTGTCGCACAGAGGAAAAGTTTGCAATTTTCTTAGCGACATTAATGTAGTTATGTTGTTAATGATTTCAATGGTTATTTTGAAATTTAATGCTGTCTACCATCAGAAATTGAAATAACAACAGTTATATCTCAACTCTGTCTGTAATTAGATAGAACCAGGCAGCATGGTTGGAGTATGTAAATATTGGAAATCGATTATACATAACGATACATCTCTCTCTCTCTCTCTCTCTCTCTCTCTCTCTCTCTCTCTCTATCTATCTATCTGTTTGTCTATCTGTTTGTCTGTCTGTTCTGTCTGATTGTCTGTCTGTCTGTCTGTCAGTCTGTCTATGTATGTATGTATGTATCTATCTATCTATCTATCTATCTATCTATCTATCTATCTATCTATCTACGTTTGTACTAACGAAATTCCACGTGATGTGATATATTTTGTAATCAGGTTTGAATAATGCTACGTCGGTAAGTAAAAGTTTTTTCTCTCGTACATAACGCAGAGGAGATAAACCAGTTACTGATTTAGGCTGGACAAGTCGGTAATAATTCTAAAGAAAACGTTTAAAAAACGTCATTTTAAACTGCCCTCTTCACCTGGTGGGTCTGATATTGACTTTGTCATCTTGCATATGTATGTATGTATGTATGTATGTATGTATGTATGTATGTATGTATGTATGTTATTATTTAGTTTTATTTCAAGATTTCTTGCCAATAAAGAGCCGATTTCTAACCTAGATCCAAGGTTTCTTCATTGGAATTTCAACAACATCAACAGGGTATTTTTGTATGTATGTATGTATGTATGTATGTATGTATGTATGTATGTATGTATGTATGTATGTATGTATGTATGTATGTATTTATGTATGTATGTATATGAGCAGAATTGTATGTTTCGTTTCATGTGTTTTCTCATGCATATAGTTACATATCTAGACATGCTCATAAATACTTAAATGATAAACTCCTGGAAAGTTTTACAGATTTTTACAGTTCCGGTGATGGCTTGGATCTGTACGTATGTGTATGTGTGTGTGTGTGTGTGTGTGTGTGTGTGTGTGGTTTGCATAACGTCTCCGCATAACCAGATGTAATTTTTCTTTTCAGTTACGTTGTCTTGAAGCGTTGCTGTGATTTCTATTTTATAGACAACGAAGTCTATCATATATGCTCAGTCAAGAGGGCAAACTTCAGTGCATGCTTTCGACAGGGACAATTGGGAGTGGGCTAATAGTTATGCTTACGAGTGATAATGTTCTTCAAAATGGAGCAGCAACTGTATGATATTTTTTTATTCAGTGTCTATTAAAAATCTTCCTGCAATTTTAATAGACGTTCAATAAAATTATCTCACTGTTGCAGCCCCATTTTGAAAAATATTATCACATTTTTATTGAGAAACGCTTATCTAAAAGCGACAGGAATTTCTTGCATAGTTTTAACATTTAGGGAGAGAGGAGCATGTCATATTATTTTCTTAGCTCTATCTTTAGGATTTATATTTTTACTTAAAAGGTTGTAATCTATAACAGCGGCTTCAAAGGTAAGATATATTAGATCCCTTCAAGTAAAAATATGAATTCTGTAACTGGAATAGGCATCAACGAAGTTTGATGTAGCGCTTAAGTTTATTACAATCAGTTGACGTCGATAGAGTATGATCGAGAGAAATGGAAATAGATACATACACACACACACACACACATACAAACACACATACAGAGAGTGAGAGGAGAAGGAGAGAGAGAGGGAGAGAAAGAGAGAGATAGAGGGAAAGAAAGAGAGGAAAAGATACAATGAGAGAGATAGAAGTGATAGAGAGAGCACGCATGGAGGAAAAAATATGAAGCAAGAGAGAAAAAGAGATTGAGACAGAGAGAAACGTAGAAAAAGAAATAGGCAGTGATATGGATAGTGTTTGAGAGAAAATTAAATAGATAATGCTAGAGAGAGAGAAAGAGAGAGAGAGAGAGAGAGAGAGAGAGAGAGAGAGAGAGAGAGAGAGAGAGAGAGA
>NC_068986.1:119929-122737 GCF_001194135.2 Octopus bimaculoides
CCCTTATATTTATGATGATAAATGGTCTTACCGATAAAGGTTTATTTCATACTGAACTACTTGGCAAAATTGTTAATTGTTAATTCTATTATTAATTGACGATTCCCTGCCCTCATTTCTTGTATATATATATATATATGAGTGTATATGTTTGCGTGTCTGTGTTTGTCCCCCCAACATCGCTTGATAACCGATGCTGGTGTGTTTACGTCCCCGTAACTTAGCGGTTCGGCAAAAAAGAACGATAGAATAAGTACTAGGCTTACAAAGAGTAAGTCCTGGGGTCGATTTGCTTGACTAAAAGCGGTGCTCCAGCATGACCACAATCAAATGACTGAAACAAGTAAGAGTAATGAGTAAAGAGTATGTATGTTTAAATATATATACAAACATATCTCTCTCTTTCTGTCTGTCTATCTGACTGTGTCTATCTATCTATCTATCTATCTATCTATCTATCTATCTATCTATATATCTATATATATATATATATATATATACTCATACACACACTATGTGTGTGGATATGTGCATGTGTAAGTAAAAAACGTGTAAAAACACAAGAGGCGACGTCAAATCCAAATTTAGGAAATCCATCATAGACAGTGGTAGTGACATATTTGTCATACACATTCCGTTAATTAATCTAATTAACTCTTCAACTTGTAGAGCCTTAATTCCTTTTGACGACCCAAACATTAATGATTTAATGAAGTCCAAAGACATAGACACCCAATAAATAATAGTACACCACAAGTAAAAATATACTGCCGTATTTTAACCCTTTGAACGCGGATAATCGTTATATTACTCAAAATTTTATTACCTTTGACTGTGGAAAACAGTTTTACCCCACGGCTTTGAAAAACCCTCTCCTCATGATACGAGAAGTGAAGATATCCCCAGTGGCATTGTTTGCAAAAGACGATTTTTCAAATTGTCTTAATATTTTCTACATATTTGATCAACTATCTCTTTACAGAGCAGGAATCAAATACTTTTAGTGGTGCATATGTAAACCGTACCTCGAGGAGGTATTGAAAAAGTATTGCAGAAGTAAAGAATATCAATTCTATTTTTTGGTGGATAAATTAACATTATTACAGGAATGAACATGAAATTTAATTACGCAGTCAAATGGTTGACTCCCTGAGGGCTAGAATCAAAACATGTAATTCTATTTCATATAATGCCAGTTGCATTGTAAATGAGCGAATTCGGGCGATGGATTAGCAGAAGCGTTTCAGCGTCCGACGAAATGTTATGCAGTATTTCTTCTTCTACACATTCTGAATTCAAATCACAACGAGGTCAATTTTGCTTTTCGTACTGGATTCGATGTAATCGCTCAGATCCGTTCTGTTTTCAAGCCATCTGCTTCTGCTAGAAATATTCCTACTGACCTAATCAAAAAAGCTATATAGCCTTGGCAAGCCTTAGTACTGAAGGTGGTTGAGGTCTTACAGCAGACGTTTTCAATCAATTACAGTGTTGCGGCGCACTTGTTCCCAAGTGTACCGTGGGATTTTGAATCGGATCAGAAACTATTCGGGTACTAAAGAAAACTCGAGTTATTTAATGCATCCACACAAGTGCACGTGAATTCTTTTGAGACATAATAGCAAAATTCTGCTCAAGTTTTTACCTTATCATCTTAAAAAGAATGAAAGACACATGAGATACTGTAAACATAAAAACAGTGTTCGAAGTAAAAGAAAAAGATGCTATGGTAATGTTTTTCACCACAATTTTCACCGGTCAGAATTGTGATAGGAATAATAAACAAAAGCAAAAACAAAAAAAAAACTACAGCAGCAACAACAACCAACTGATGCATATAAAGCTGAACTACAGTGGACCATCCCATAACAAACTGTATGTTAAAGCAATTTCAGCTGCAACTGAAGAGTTACAACATGTATCATTACACCTCTACCACCTTGTGCGGTTAATTACTCTTCGAACCGACAAGTGAACTTCTGCAGGGTTAATAAAATTGCCTGAAACAGCTAGATCTCCTTCAAATCATATCCTGTCATTTAAAGGGCAGAACTACTGAGATCTTTGAATTGCTTTCACATAGCAAAAAGATAAGATGGTCCTAGCTGCACTACCTTTCATTATAAAGTATGCTGGATCAGGATTTACTTGGAATTAAACAACAATAACAATATCTGTCTTTGTAATGCTTTGAATTCATCCAATAATTGAAGTTCAGTTCTTCCGCTGGCCAGCTCTAGAGCAACGCTTCAATTGCTAGTAGAAGTAGTCTCACCAGTTATCTCTCTCTAAGGCAAAATATTCTGAAGATTATTTACATTATCTCCGATATTTCCTGCAGAGAAAACCAATGGTTCAACGGATGGCTTCTTTTCTTTAACAACCTACATATTTGATTTCATATGTCTGTAAGCTGCAGCCAATTACGAGGGGGGGGGCGCTGAAATGTTCCTGGGTATCGCTAAAAACCTAGTCGGAGGCCTAAATTTCAGAGTTCTTTTACAGAGCTTAGAAAAACTGAAGAACCACTGCAATAAGTGTGTGAATCTGAGAGGGGAATATGTTGAATAAAATTATCATAATTAACTGATCCTCCTGCATTTACCGTTACTGCAAACCACCAATTTTTCAGCACCCTCCCTCACCATACACAAAACCTGTTAGCGGCCATACAACGGGCCTACTGTTCGTGATTGCTCCAGGTCATTTTTTTTTCTCACTCGCACAGACGAAGATGATGCATCGATACTTACAACCCGATTTATACACATTTATTCAAAACTGACACTTCCCTCTGTTGCTATTTAG
>NC_068986.1:123985-125697 GCF_001194135.2 Octopus bimaculoides
ATTAGATGCAGGCAGAGTGTTGTGGAATAGTGCATATAGCCTGACGCGGCGCACAAAGCTATGAATATCAGCACGGGTCTGAAATTCGTTACTGGATGGAGTGAGGGAGATGAAGCGCAGATCCTTACTGAGAAGGGAGCGCCCCCCCCCCCCTCAGAAAAGGGAGGATCAGGAGGAATGGTAATAGCAGACTGACGTGGAGAGGGGGTAGATGAGTTAGATGAAGGAAGGGTGGTCGAGGTAATGGAAGGCTGGAAGGTAATGGAAGGCTAGGAAGAGAGAGAGGAGGAGTAAGTACATGATGGGATATATATATATATATATAATATGAGTGTTATTAAAGGTAAGTTTCCAAATTATGTTGGTAGGGTACCGTATTAATTTTACCGGTTTATCGGTAAATTCATACGTCTCTATAGAGTTTGCATGTTGTCAGTAGAGAAGAAATAATGAATTAAAAATAAGGAGAATAGAGATTCATATATCCAGGTTTATTCTACTGTCAGTCACGTATTACCACTTCTGCACCTACATATGTTTCTGCTGCAATTTCGTGCACACTATAAAATTTTGCTTCTAGGTGTGCATTTTGGTGTTAACTGTCGCTTCTTCAAGGTGCTATTAACAGCGTGTCGGATCCCAACGCTGGGATCCCAACGCTGGGATCCCAACGAAGGGATCCGTACCGCTGTTAATAGTACCCTAAAGAAGCGGCAATCAACACCAAAATGCACACTTAGAAGCAAAATTTTGCTATGTGCACGAAATTTCAGCAGAAACATATGTAGGAGCAGAAGTAGAAAGACGTGACTGACAGCAGAATAAAGCTGAGTACATGAATCTCTATTCTCATTATTAATTTATTATTATTATTATGATATATATATATATATATATATATAGGTGCGGTGAATAAACTGTCGTCTAAATTACGCAAAAATGAAACTAACATTGACATCTCATTTTAAGATATATTTACTAAAATTACGTAAAAATATATTGAAATACTAAAGAGTAAATTTATTCAATAGATTCGCCATTGGCTTCAAGCACAGTCTCCAGACGACTTTGGAGTCTCCTGCAACTCTTCTGGACGGTCTCCTTGTTTAAGTTGATGAATACTGCCATAATCTTCACCTTCAGTTCATCTTTGTTACAAGCAGTTTTGTAGCCTGGGGCGTTAGATGATCAGATGTTAGAAGTGGTATGGTCGCAGAAATTGTCTGACAGCCATGACTGGATTCTCCTGCTTGTGTGGCATGATGCAGAGTCCTGTTGCCAGACATAGGGTCTTCCAGCAGCCAACCTCTTGACCCAAGCATTTGATGTACGCCCCCGTGTTGAGTCTGAGGCCGTGTGAGAAGATGAATGGAGACATAACGTCGCCATCACTAGTCATAACTCCAAACACCATGAGGTTGACCGGATGTTTGATTTTTATCTCACTCGGTACATGTTTTGGGGACACGGCAAGCCAACGGTTGTTTTGTGTGTTCCCCATCTAATCGAATGCCAATCAGTACAGCATGTCGTTTCCAAATTTCTGGCAGAGTGAATTGCGTAAGGATGCTGTTTTTCTCACAGACGGTACCCAACTGACCCTACTATACTGTGTAGTCGACAAAATCAACAGCAAACAATGCGCCTGCGCGAAATAAAAAATATAAATGGCGACAATTTACCCATCGTACCCTGTATATATATATATATAT
>NC_068986.1:127178-130051 GCF_001194135.2 Octopus bimaculoides
ATATATGTATATATATATATATATATATATATATATATGTATGTATGTATGTATGTATGTATACATGTACTCAGATGCATGTGCATGTGCGATAAGCATCGATAGATTAATAACACAATTTCTTAAATTACATAGAATTTAAAAAAAATATTCGAACCTATTCACTAGAGAACCATTCAGTCCAGTACAGTGACAGAGATATACATGATCCAATAACGTTAACATGGCACCTACCGCAAAATTTCCGGGATTGTTCTGATTCAATGATCAACTGTTACTTACTCTTCAATGAGTCGCAACACGCATTGAAATAAACGATTTCCCTTTAAAGATAAGCACTGTTCCTTTATCCTCGTTGACACTTATCACGACATTTAAATCACGTTATGTTTAGGACATATCCAGTTGCGTAGCAAATTTTGAAATAATCCTTTCTACTCTAGGCACAAGGTGTGGAATCTTTGTGGAAAATTACAGCGACCGCAGTGCTTAATCGATATTTATATTTCATCGTTCCCGAAAAGATGAAAGGCTAAGTCGACCTCAGCGGCATTTGAGCACAGAATTTAAAGGTGGGAGAAATGCCATTAAGTATTTTGCCCGGTGCGGTAATGATTTTGCCAGTCCGGCGCCTTAGATTTTGAAATAATCCTTTCTACTTTAGGCACAAGGCCTGAAATTTGAAAGGAAGCGACCCTAGTGCTTGACTAACACTTATTTCATCGATCCCGAAAGAACGAAAGGCAAAAGTCAACCTCAGTGGCATTTGAACTCAGAATGGAAAGCCAGAAGAGATGTTGCTAAGCATTTTGTCCAGCGCAGTAACTATTCTGTCAGTCTCTCCCCACCATCTTAAATTTTGAAATAATTAGATATACATTACTCTCACACCCATCGCAAACTTTCGTACACTTTTATTACACGCAATCTCCAACATTTTGACCACCATCTGCAGTTACTGAATTGTTTGGCCGAATACAAGAGTTCAAATAGGAATTTTTTTTTAAATGTCATATCTAAATTAAGCAAATACATTAGCACCAAATTCTCCGTTGAAAATGAATAAAATTAGCCGAACCATTACTGCCAACCAAGCTTGTCCAAAAATATTCCCAAAGTCAGCAAAAATCCATTATTGCCAAATCTTTCAACATTTAACGAAGCCCACCCTGACATTTCAATAAGATGATTAGAATCTTTGTTTGAAATAGAATATCACTAAAAGGTCAAAACCTCTGAAATAAATTTACTTACCCGTGCATAAGACTTGTAGAAATACTTCTTCTATGTGAACGCACATATGCGAATACGAACACATTCACGCTTTGTAGTTAGATGCCTTTCAATGTAATTGCAATTTGCATTGATATTAAAATCATTCTGACCAAAGCAAAACTGCTTCAAATAAATATAACACTGACGGACAGAAAGCTGAGATCAATTTAAATACTTTTATTTTTAGACATTGAGTTATTAAACTCACACAAACACACGTATATTTATACATACATGTGTATGTATGTATGTATGTATGTATGTATGTATGTATATGTATATGTATACATGTAAGCATGTATATGTATCTGTATTCATAATGCATACTCACACATAACTTAATGAGCTGTGGATAATTTGAATAACACCCATATATAATTAATCCACAGCAGGTACACAGTCAACCATACATCTTAAAAATCACCTAAATGTACATATCACAATTATATTAGAAAGCTTTAAGTTGATACAATCATTTTTCATAGCACATAGTATTAATTGATATTAGAATATACTCTAGCTCAGATAACAGAATGACATTTGATTACGTTACTTCTTAACTAGAATAGGCGAATTGGATGACGTCATAGCTGACGACTGAAGGCGTATCTGCATATCGTATCATATAATTAATTAATCAAACGCTGCAGGAATAGAATCACGTGTTACCGCGCATACGAGCGCTTCTGTGCACACCTACACACGTCTACACATATATACAAATATATTATCCAATCTTTGGCCAAGCACATTATTTTAAATACCTGTAAAAGAAAGTAATTTGCATTGTAATACAATGCGCGGGCAAAGCGGAAACAAACTCTAAAAAGAAACGGAGAGAAGTCTCAATCTTGAATAGATGTATATAAACTGCTGAAAAATGTTTGTCTTGCTATTTTTTTTCTGTGTGTGTGTTTTAAAGTGTTCTTTACAAATGGTTTTAAATCGAGAGGAAGAGTTTAAGCATGTTACTAACACGATTTTTCTTATATCTATTTTACATGCTTTGCTCATTGTTACCTCACGATCTGCTCGAAGCCATTATGGATCTCTGTTATAATGGAAATGGATATGATTAACATTGGCTTGTTATCAGAAGCAACATCTGCTATAAATGTTAGCTTTGTATATGGGCAAAGCACGGTTTCATGCTTTAAAAGCTTGCTTTCTAATCATGTAGCTTCGGGTTCGATTCTGCTCTATAGTCAACTTGGTAATTGCCTTTTATCATAACCTTGGGTCGACTCAAGCCTTGTGAGTAAAATTAGGAGGTCGGAAACGTTAAATAGTTTGTATATCTTGGTAGCAGACATAATCCGTTACCCAATAAATTATTAGAAGCATCCTGATCAGCTCTTCGACATGAGAACAACCCATAAGTTGTCGTTTTAACCGTCTTGTCCTCCAGCAATCGCAGTAGCCACATGAAAAGATTATGGTCGCTTTGACTATTATATAAAAGTTTGCGGAATTTCCATTATATTCAGTATCGTCTCTAGAAAATGGGCAAAGTAATTTTGATTTCAGGAAAATATATTTTTGACATACATACATACATACATACACACACACACACACGCATATATATATATATATAT
>NC_068986.1:130215-139556 GCF_001194135.2 Octopus bimaculoides
TATATATATGCACATACAAATGTGTGCGTGCGCGCGTGCGTTGGTATATGCAAAGCATCTATTTGGTATTTTGCTGTTCTGTTAAGTTAAAACATCATTTGATGAAAGTGGCTGCAGGTTGGCAGCAAGGACTGGATAGACTTGTGTTGCATTAGAGTTATTTAGTTTTGTTTTTGTATGTAGTCACTACTTTGAGTTCTGTACCCCTCAGTCACTAATAGGGCTTTTCTCTGCATACTTCCACTCTATTTAACACTGTCTTCAAGTATGAAGTAGGGGCTTTTATTGCCATCGTTTTATCATGGCATACTGTATGTAGTCTCATCGTTAGCGTTATATTATTTGTTTTACGAATTATTGTAGACTCTCATTTTTATTTGTTGGCATCCTTGAAGGGAGAAGACAGTTTTTCGTTTTGTCCATGTCTTTTATCTACTTTTATTAATTTTCCTGATTTTACAATAGACATTTTTACAATCTAATGGTGAATATTTTCTATATATATATATATATATAAAGAGAAAGAGAGAAAGAGAGAGAGAGAGAGGGAGAGATAAAATACATATATACACACGCATATGTATATATGTATGTATGTATGTATGTATGTGTATGTATATATATATATATATATATATATATATATATATATATATATATATATATATATATACATATATATATATACACACACATATACATGTATAATTTCTCTTTGCTAAGTTTTGGGGGATGTTATCTAAATGTAGTAATTATGTTCCTTGTTTTCCTGTCCAGTGTTGCTAATTTGTTTAGTATGCAGTCGTGAATTTTGTAACTCTAAGTAATGATTGGAACAGCTATAGTATTGATGCCAATTACTTTAATATTTGCATTCAGCTTTCTTTAAGTATAAATCTAAATCGTCTATAATATCCCTTCCTAATCTTTTCTTTCGTTTGTATGTGTTGTACAGTCTAGCTCATTGATTCCTAAGTATTTATATGTCTGTGTTCGATCAAATTTTCTTGTCTCATTTTCTCTATCTTGTATGATATTCGTGTTGTTAATTAATTTTCTTCTCTTCAAGCTCGCTTTGGCGCATTTTCTAAGCCGAATTTTATATTGATTTCTTCAGTAAATCCGTGTAATGTCTGCAGTAAAGTTTCAAGTTATTTATTATTTCCAGCATACAACTGCAGATCATCCATACACAAAAGATGATTGATTGTTCCTTTTTTTCGTAGCATTTGCAGCTACATCCAGTTCTATTTAACAAAGGTGGGTAACGGTATCAATTCCAAACTGAAAAGAAGGGGAAAGTGATTGCCCCCTTGAAATATTTTTCTCTAAAGAAAGGAAAGCAGCTTAGTTTTTATAATTTCCACTTTCAACTCTAACTTCGAAACTCTTTGCTATTTTCGCATGACATGATTTATTGTCGCTATTGTTGTTGCTTCCCTGGGTAAGTATGTTGAAGGCGCGTGGCTCAGTGGTTAGGGCATTCGGCTCACGATCGTAAGGTTGTGAGTTCAATCCCCGGCGATGCGTTGAGTCCCTGAACAAGACACTTTATTTCACGTTGCTTCAGTCCACTCAGCTGAGTAGTACCTATAATTCAAAGGGCCAGCCTTGTTACACTCTGTGTCACACTGAATCTCCCTGAGAACTAAGTTAAGGGTATACGTATCTGTGGAGTGCTCAGCCGCTTGCACGTTAATTTCACGAGCAAGCTGTTCCGTTAACCGTCACCGACGGAGTGCTCCTCTCCCTCTCTATGTTGAATTCACAGTATGTATGTATTCCGGTTTATCACGTTCTGAATTCCAATCCCACCGAAGTCAATTGTCATTCACCCCTTCGGAGTCGATATAGTAAGTATTAATCAAGCATTAGGGGCGATGGTATCGAATAATACCTACTCCTCCTTAAAATTGCTGGCTTTGTGCCTAAATAAGAATTCCTTATTTACTTCAGACCAATAGACGTGTATGCGGCAACAGGGTCCGGTCGACTAGATTTCTTTAGGATCCCAGAGTGTTCCTTAGTAAAGTCCCACTCCCTATCGCTAATGGGAGATAGGAACGGTATCTTAAATGTACTCTTGAACTGAAGGGAATGTGAAAGTCTCACAAACCTTTTCAGATGTTTTCAACTGGATGACAAGTAGACTAGATTATCTAAATGTACCAATATGGACGTGGACAAATCACATCGAGTCATCCAGATAATGTCTAGATAGAGCGTTTTGTAGGCCAGTAGATAGAGACAGCATAAAATCGTACAATTTAAAATTGTCAGCTACTCAGGCTACAATTTTATTATCTGTACGATCGATCTACATAGACTTCGTAAACAAGGAGCCGGTCACTGGAAGTTGAACGCGTCGCACTCGGCATGCCAAGCTTACAGAAACAGGATTAGTGAATTAGTGTAATAGGCGTTGACTAGGCTACTTGTCAACCACAAGTGGTGGATCGCCTTGAAAGAGTGATAAGAGTGGTTCGATAAAGATGTAGGGACAGGGAAAACTAGAATAATGGGAGAATAGTGGGGGATCGAAAATTAGAAGAGGCAGTTAGAAAAGGCATCGTGACTGACGTGTTTGCGGCGAGACTGGCTCTTGACCAGTTCTTCAACCCGAATCATGAAGGCTGTGTTGTCAAAGCTAAGGCACGTGCTCTAAGACACGAGAGAACGAAAGCTGCTCGATTTGTCCAAGTGAGAGAAACGCAAACTTAACGTGGCAAGAAAGCCACAATTCGATCTTTGGTGGACTATGATGGGTCCATGTTTCACGATGCCAAGTAGATGTGTGCAGATTTTCAGCAGCAGTTTCATTTTGATATGAACGAATGTGTCTTCAGCTAGTTACCTCAAAACTGGAGTTTTACTAAATTTTGCAGGAAGAATATTTTTTCCTTTCTGATTTATTTTACAAACAAGGGTCTTCAGAATATATGGCTGTGTGCATTCAGGATAGACAAACATGCTTTGACGCAGATGTACATTTTCATTTCACGTGTCTTTAAATTTATTTGAATACGGCGAGTGTTTCTCATCACCGTAAAGTAACAATGAACATAACCACGCAGTGTAAAGCTATAGCGCATCTCGACTGAAAGGGGACGCCATAAGGGCGGTGTACGCAATTGACATCGACATAATGATGTGAGATATCTTAGAAATCGAGATGATCAACACCACATGGAAGGAAAACTAAGGAGTGACAGGGGGTACTCATAAACCAGAGCATGTCGGTGGGCCTTCTAACTTAATAACCTGAAAAGATCAGTCCACATCAACCAATGTAAGCGGGTCGAAATACCGACTGATTTATTCAAGTGCCTGGTGCCTGGTTCGAACCAAACTTCCGGGTAGGTAGGAAGTGGAGATGTTTAAGGTAACCAGTCTCACCCAGAAATTCTCCAAGAGAAAGCTTTCTCTGAAAAACCGGACAAAGATGGCAAACACACACATTGTCTCCGTTATAAATTACTGTCTGATCATTTAGGTTTGCTTAAGTTTTCCGCCGATTAGATAGAAGTATTTGCTCTTCTGCTTCTTGTGAAGGAGACACGTTCCACTGGTCAGAAGTTACATCTATTTATGAATCGCATTTGAGACACTCTGTGGTGTGAAGTGGTGGTCACATGTATTAGTACATATATTGTCTTTCATATGTTCTTACAAGTATGCCCTGCCTTTATACTTTTATTAAACTGATAGATTTATAGGAAATTTTGTTTTGCAGGTGAATAAGTATTATGTAACTGACATCAGTATTTATTTTATTGGGATATAAAATTTAAAAAAAAAAAAAAAAAAAAAAATCAACAGAACAACAAAACGAAGTGATATCTATCAACAGGAAGCTTAAACCTGGCCAGCAAACTAATTGAAGAAACATTGTAAAGATAAATAGTCAAATTTAATCTATAAAAGCTTGAATGTTATAGCATGTCACATACGTTTGTTCACGATAACGTACAGCGATAAAGGACTTTTAATATTGAATGAAATTGGTTAAGAGATTTATACTTTGAAGAGATAAGACGCCAAGCAAAATGTTGTATGTAAATACGCAATATAAATGAAGAATTGATAAATGAGCAGAGTAACGATTTCTTTATAAAATAAGGACGATACAAATACAGCAACACTAAATCTTCCTACTTTATGCAGCAGGCCAGTAACTTATGGGGGGAGGGCGAACGTCGATTACACCCGAACGGACGAAAGGCAGAAGTTGATTTCGGCAGGATTTGAGCTTAACGTAAAGAGCCGAAAGAAATGCTGTAAAGAATTTTGTCCGACACAATAACCATTTTGCCAGCTCATCACCTTAATAAAAACAATAATAATAGTTCTTTCTGAAATTTCTTGGTGGGGCTAGTCCGTTACATCGGCTCAACTGGTACTTAATTTATCTACTCGGAAAGAACGAAAGGCAAAGTCAACCTCAGTTGTACAATATTCGGTGGGATTGAGGGAGGAGTAGAGCTGATCATATTGACCCCCGTACTTATTCTTTTCGGGAAGCAACAGCAATAGCGACAACAATGATAGTTTTTCTGTCGTCCTTCTACCAACACCTCGAGGGTGAGGGTAATGTCAGCCCGTGCTTTTTGCAGCTTTATTAGCATGGCCGTTCGGGTCAGACATATATCCTTCTGTAGTACATCCATCCTATATAGTTCTGTGCCATTCACAGCCGTTGCTGTGAATGTATTGCTGTTGTTGACGTCGTCATTAACAATGAAAATGTTGCCGTTTAAGGTGTCGAGGCTACTGTTGTTTTTGTTTTTTACCTCTATCATAATGTTTGCTGTTGTAGTGGTGATGGTGGTGGTGGCGGAGTAGGTAGTGGCAATGCTCGTAGACTTATTTGCTGCTGTTGATTGATGTCCTTTTCCTTCTTTCAGTCATCTGGGCAGAAGACCCTCATGGACAACTGAACCTTCTGTCCAGAACAACAAGCCTGATTAATCTCCATTGCACGCCCTCAACAAGGAACAGCTTCAGGATAGCGCTAAGGTCATCTATTAACAAACTTATGTTATTCTAAAAGTGGCCAACATTTACAAGAGGAGTTTGATCGGCTCCACCATATAATATAGTTTGTCATATACTACATATATTATCACATTCTTTTTCCTACAACTTTCCGCTACCTTCAACAACTCCCTGTACAACGCATTTGATATTGCTCTTTATTTCTCCTGACATTCTGCATTCAAGCATAATTCACATGCAAGTTTGATACCTCACGGACTCTGTCAACAGAGACCTTGGAAATATCTTTCAACGGAGGCCATGACAATTTCGTCTCTTTCAACAGCAAAATGACACAATCATTATGTTACACTACCAAGAACACAATATTGCACATCACTTTAAACATGAACAACACGCAACTAGAATCCTCAAAGTCACAACAAATACAAATTCTAGGTGTCCCTATCTCTAAGGTTCTTTGCAGGTGAGCACATAACCTGAACAAGCTAAAAGTTCATCTCAAAGGCTGTGCTTCCTCCTCAGAGCAGGAAAATAATTCATACCTACAAGAAACTAACGGTCTGCAAAGCCCAGGTGAGATCTCCCAATGGAGTACTGCTACACACAGAAACATTCTCAACTACATAAAAAGACGTTAGACGGATTGCCGAGTCGTTGCTAATCAACCTACTCCAATTTCTGGCCCACAGATATGTTGTCCCTCCGCTTTTCTTTTTCTACCATTACCACAATGTTCCCACTCCTTGGACTTACTTAGTCTTGTGCCACCTCCAACCAAGTCCTCCTGATGCACTCGTCTTTCTTCTTCTCGTCATCTAGATTGTTTCTATTCTAGCCCTAATACTAACTACTACATTAAATCGTTCCTCCCCAGAACTTTTGTCATTCAAAAGTCGTCTCTTGCCATCGCCTTACAACTCAAGAGGGCTAGTAAACACGTCATCTCACTTGTCGGAGAAGGCTAGTGACACAGACCACCACCTACCAGAAAATGAACAGTCCAGACAATCTCTGTGGCATTTGAACGTTGACAATTGAATTTATCGTATTTACTGGCGTAATGGACATCTTTTTTAATTTTTAAAATGTATCAAACAATTGCTCTGCTTCTAATGCGGCCGATATACGGATGGGAGACTGAGTGTTGTAAGTTAAGGGGCTGGGTAAGAGTAATTCCGTAGGCACGATAATTGTCACTAATACGAGGGGCGTCCATTAAAGATTTCTCCTGATCCACTTCCGATTATTGCAGGAAAAGGAACTTGTATAGGTATAATTATGCATGTCTGTAGATGTCACATTGTAAATTGCAGCCTTCCACTAGTATTCGTTTATCTTTTACGGCTGCTGGAGTGATTAAAGTGTTATAATGAAGGCAACTGAATGCAAATCAGTGATCAGGTTCTTATACTTGAAATGTCGTTCACCAAAAGTTTGTGGGGACGATGCACCATCATATGACTTAGTCCAGCACTAGCATAGCCAGTTCAAATGTGGTCGGACATCGGTGGAAATTGCTCCTATTTCTGGACGACCACATTCCGCCATTAATGACGACATCCTCCATAAAGTAGAAACTGCTATTTTGGAGGATCGCTGCATAACTATTCGGCAACTAGCCCAAGAAGTGTAGATAAGTGTATGGTCCGTAGAAAAAAATCATTCACGATCATTTGCATAGGTGGAAGTTGTCTGCACAATGGATTCCCCCGATGCTCACACCTTTTCAGAAGCAGGAACGAGTCAATTGTTCTCAGGCACTTTTGGCAATGTGCCAAGTAAACGAGGAATACATTTTCGATTGACTTATCACACAGGATAAAACATGGGTCCATCAGTATGACCGTGAGACTAAAGTCTAGTCGAAGCAATGGAAGCATGATAACTCACCACTTCCAAAGAAGGTTCGTGTCCAACACTCAGTAGGCAAGGTGATGCTCACAGTCTTTTGAGACCAGCGCAGAGTAGTGGTGATGGATTTTCTGGCAAAGAGTACCACAGTTAACGGAGCATATTATGCTTCTCTGCTGCGGAAATTGCGGCACACCATCAAAGCAAAAGTGTGGTATGCTGGCAAAAGGAGCCTGCCTCCTCCAAGACAACGCCCCAGATCACAATGCGCATATTTTCCAGATAAAAGTACACTCCTGCAGCGATGAAATCCTTCCTCGCCCCTTACTCTTCCGACCTCACACCATCTGACTTCCACTTCCTTCCAACCATGAAATCTTTTTTGAAGGGGAAGCACTTTTCGGTTGATGATGAATTTATTTCCGAGGTAAATAAAGTCTTGGATATAGACGCAACCTACTGACTTCTACAGATGAGGTCTTCACAGCTGCATAAAGCGATGGGAGAAGTGTGTCACCATTGGTGGTGGCTATATAGAGAAGGACTAATAACTAGGCCATGTTTCGCTTAGCCCAATTCTTGGGAAGTGTGTCAGGGGAAATCTTTAATGAACGCCTCCCGAAACACAATTATGAAAGCAAGCCAAAATATCGTAACGGTATGTTGGCGGTTATGTAGGGATGTCACATCATCTTGTTATACCTCCTTCTCCAGCAAAGATAACCCATACCTGATATGTATCTTACATTATTTGATGACTATATTTCGTTGAAGAAACATTTTAAAATTAGTTAAATGAAAAATCTCGGAGGTGAAAGGAATATTAAACCGCCTATCAGTTACTTGCAATGAGTGGACGATAACAAAACCAAAGCGGTGGTGTATCGCCCTGGTGAATCGCAGTAACACAACATCATAGCCAAAAATATCAGTTATACATCCTGTAAGACAATTATCTCTACTAAAATATAAACAACTATACAGCTGATCTGAAAGAAAATAAAATTGAAATATAATACTCGAATAACGTAATCCATATAAGATAACTTAACGATCTCATGCGATATTCCAGTCTGCCGTCAGAGCATTGCCTTTACTTGCGATGACTCATACACTCACTCCACAAATCCACTTTAAAACATCTTTCAATGAATCTATGATGAAACCTACTAAACTTCTTTTTCCCCACAACATACGTTTGTAAAATAAGGTGCGTCATATGTGAGGGTGTGTCTTCTGCATCGGCAAACATGGTAAATAGTGTAAAGTAATTAACAAGTCGCTCAACTTTATCTGTCATAAAAAAAAAAAAAAAACCTTAGCATTTATTTATTTATAAAATCGGATCATAGCCATACATTTCTGGTGGTGATTGGAGAGATTATAATCAATTATATTGATTTCTGTCATTGGTACGAACGACGTATCTGATAAGGATAGTATTGTCGATTATTTCGATCTCAGTTTTGCATAGGTACACTCCACACATTTTTGTATGTAGGGGAATGGTAGTTACTTTATTTTGTCCACCCGCAGAAGAATAAAAACTACGGGTGACTTGTGAGGTATATGAACCCAAAACCTTGAAACCACGTGATTTACCATTGCGCAGCACCTTATGTAAGAAGTAAGTTATTCTGCTGTAGCTTTGGGCTAATCAATGACTACTGAATAAAGTTGGTTGACAGAAACTGCGCAGAACCCTGCTTTATATTATACTAGCAGAAATACCCGGCGTTGCCCGTTTTAGGGATTCACACAGACAGACAGACAGACAGACAGACACACACACACACACACACACACACACACACACACACACACACACACACACACACACACACACACACACACACACACACACACACACACACATTCCCAATACATGTAGGATTCCTCACCATACAGGTGACAGGCACAGCTGTAAGATGCATTACGGATCTATAGCAATTGGAAGGACATGACCCAATTGAAATAACAGCGTGTGACGTTTGGAGTAAAGGGAAATGAAAGTGTCGCCTCTGGAGTTTGCAAATGACCACTATACCGATAGGTAACTGTGCGGACAGAATTTACATTCGATAAATGTCTTAGAACAACCAGTCTCTCATCTGGAAAGACCTTGAAATCAATGTTATCAACTGGGGACTGTGTGTGTCGCAGTGATAATAAAAAGACTCAAAGGAGGTCTGCAACGAAATAATTTTACTCAACACTTTGCAAGTGAATCAGTGGAGGCAAAGATGCGTCTCATTTACTTGACAATTTATGCACCACATTGCAGAAATCACAATGTAAGTATATCTGAAAGGGTAGTCTTACATTGTTGTACTGTTGAATTACAAATAATGCTCATCTGTTATGTTCGGGTTAAAATTTCATCAACATCAAAAATATATGAATTTTCATGGGAGTTATGGCCGTTATGTATAGAATATAATTTCCAAATTTCAAAAAGATCCATTCAGTTCTTTTGACGTAGTTTTGGATAA
>NC_068986.1:140512-141572 GCF_001194135.2 Octopus bimaculoides
ATATATATATATATACGAAATGGTACATACATACATATGAGGTGCATTCCAAATGTTTTCTGGTTTTTAGGAGAGGACGTTATGACTGTCCTAGATTATTGTAATTATAGAATATCATTACAATACATCTGACCAGCGAACTTTTGTTGCAGATTAAAGAAAACAACGGTAGCAACACCTTGGAAACAATCTACTAAACACTACTTGTCACAGCTGATAGTTTTCAGAATACAGTCGGGACATACGTAAGCATTCCGTGCAATAAAGTTTTGTATTAAGCTGGACAAAAAGGCTACAGAAACTCAAGAAATACTACAATCTGCTTGTGGGTTAACGTTTTCACTGGCATAAGAGGCTGCCCAAGGACGGCAGAGAGAAGACGATCGATAATAGGCGTGGGAGGGAAAAGGATGTTAGAATATCAAAGCTGTTTGAGAAAATACCCAATTTTCTGGATGAAACCGTCGAGTGCCTATAAAGACAATAAGCAATAAGTTTGGAGATGATGAAACAACTGTAGACTGAATTATTATGAAGATCTGAACATACGCAGAATTCGTGCAAAGTTTGTTCTCAAGGTGATCAGTGCCGAGCATCCTGGTCATCAACTACTTAACAGAGATGGGCATCAAAACTGTTCTCATCCTCTCTGCAGTCAAAACCTTGCTCCCCGTGACTTTTGGTTGCTCCGCCAAGCTGAAGGAGAAACTCGGGGAGAGCGGTTTTGAAGATGAAGAAAGCTATGACAAAGGTCCTGAACACCTTCATTTTGGAGGAGTTTCATGGAGTCTCGGCGAAGTGACTGGAACGCTCAACAAGTGTATTGAAGTCAGATGATCCTAGCTCGAAGGAGATTAGAGTTGTGTACTTCCTTGATTTAATTTTTTTTCTCCGTGTTTTTTCTCCTTGTCTCCGTATTCTTTCTGTTGAAGAGCGTAGCTCGAAACGTCAAAGACTTTCCGTATTCCCGAGCGTCATACTAATATATACTTTTGTTATTTACACCACCTGTCCTCGTCTGTTGTTATTTTTTGTATATTCTCCCATATATATATATATA
>NC_068986.1:142710-143654 GCF_001194135.2 Octopus bimaculoides
GTGTGTGTGTGTGTGTGTGTGTGTGTGTGTGTGTGTGTGTGTGTGTGTGTGTGTGTGTGTGTGTGTGCGTGCGTGTGTGTTTGTGTCCGTGTTTGTCCTCCCCCACTGCTTAGCAACTGGTGTTGGTATGTTGGCGTGTTTTCATCCCCGTCACATAGCTGTTCGGCAAAAAGAGAAACAATAGAATAAGTACTGGGGGAGAGGGTCTATGCATTCGACTAAAATTTCTTCAAGGCAGTGCCCCAGCATGACCGCAGTCTAATGACTAAAACAAATAAGAAAAAAAAATGATAATCCAAAACAACATACATGCATTTTCGAAGAAAGATCAACAGAAACTGACACATATTCTTCAGATCCAATCAATTAGCGGCTCAGTGAAAATTTGAGGACGTTTCAAAGATTTTCAATCTGAGTTTCTTTATATGAACGGATGCGCACACCAGGCTGTGGCCATCGACAGTCCAACCAACACAACAACTCAATTACATATCTGCAAACAACGGAAATACACCTAACTCAAAAATTCTTGTTTTCTTAGCGACCCGTTTGAATTGGACTAAATAAATCTCAAAGAAAAAAGACACATACACACATACGCTCGCACACATAGTGTCTTAGTGATTAGGTCATTGCACTCATGACCGCGAGATTGTGGGTTCGATTCCCGGATCAGGCAGGGTGTTGTTGTCTTCTTGATCAAAGCATTTCATCTCACGTTGCTCACCTGCGATCACCTCGATACCTGACGTGTGGCAAACAGTGCATCTGTGCTAGCATTGATGGTTTGATGAAGAGAAGATATTAATGTACTGCACAAATATTTGATCACTATGAACAAATCAGCAAGAATCGAGAGACTAACATATATATATGGAAAAAAGAGTCAAGGTAGAAAATGCTAAAATAATTTTTTCTAGCATAGGCTATATATATATATATAT
>NC_068986.1:144514-149358 GCF_001194135.2 Octopus bimaculoides
AAAAGTTGGAAGTTTCCGAAAATATGTTCATTTATTTCATAAGAAACCGTTTTTATTTTCTGAAATATTGATTTTTAACATAGGCGTCGGTGACAAATACATGTTGACATGAATACTTTAGTATTTGATCGTTATGGTAAGGCGGCGATCCGGCAGAAACGTTAGCACACCGGGCGAAACGCTTCGCGGTATTTCGTCTGTCTTTACGTTATGAGTTCAAATTCCGCCGGGGTCGATAAATTAAGTACCAGTTGCGTACTGGTGTCGATCTAATCGACTGGCCCCCTCCCCCAACTAAACGGCATCAGAAAACATTATTCTCGTATGGAGGCTTCTACGTTGGTCGGTTTGTTATCTCTGCTTCACGCTATACTAGTCACTGATGCAAAAATCACTAATTTTCTCGGTACCTGTTGTTTTCTTTACATAGCAGAAGATGTTTTATTGGACGTCCTCGTAGTTCTGCCAATCCAACAGTTTTGTTTGAATATTGTATCAAAATACTTAGCGAATGATTAATATCAAAAACAAACAATTTCATCACAAATGATATGTCGGTAAGGTATGAAGTCTAAATATATTTACGAATTTTGATCAAACATAGAAATGTTGCATAACAAAACTGCAAAATGAAATCCAAAATAAAACAAAAAAATATTAAAAATTAACTTATAAAAAATATCAAAACACTTAAGATCAGTAACCAGGCGTGGCTACATGGCTACATGGCTACATGGCTACATGGCTGCATGGCTGTGTGGCTGCATGGCTGTGTGGCTGTGTGGCTGTGTGGTAAGAAGCTTGCTTCCCAACCACATGGTTCCAGGTTCATTCCCATTGCGTGGTACTTTTGGCAAGTGTCTTCTACTGTAGCCTCGGGCCGACCAAAGCCTTGTAAGTGGATTTGGTAGACGGAAACTGAAAGAAGCCTGTCGTATATATATATATATATATATACATACTTTAAAGCTGAGTGTGTGTGTGTGTGTGTGTTGCATCTATAGAAATCCACACCTTACAAGATAGCAATCTGGGAGTCGCACAAAAGGATTCCTCATGGAACAACAGCAAGATAGTAATAAAGACTGGACAATTGGATAAAAAATAACTCGTTTTCTCTAAAATTCAATCGCAAAAGGGCCTTTACTATCTCCAATTGCGAATAACTTTTTTTAGCAACAATCAACAGTGGTTTCACATTGTTAAATTGGGTGTTCATTAGAAGGGTAACAATTGGCAGAATCGGTAAAGCGCTTGTGATATTTAGTTACGTCCCTGTCTGTTCTGATATCCCGCCAAAAGCTACGAACTCCGAACTCGTCCTTGCTGGATCGATACAATAAATACCAGTCAAAAACTGGGTTCGATATATTCTACTATTTTCCCCTTCTTACTAGAAGAAATAAACTCGTGTCATTGCGCCAAAGTCAGAAATAAGATTTTACCAAAGTGCAAAACTGTAACAGAATGCTGCATACAACAAAAAAGAACTAATAGAATTACCCGGTTTTGGTTGGGTTTATTCATACGAAACTCAAAGATACAACATTTATTTGTTAAAATTTATTTTTAATTATATAAATTATTTAAATTATTTGTTAAAACATATAAATTTTAAGAAAAATGAACGGTCGCAAAATACTGACCAATCATTCTAAGTCAAGGGCTTTAACGTTTTTTTAGTTTTCCCACCTATTGTATTTGAATAAAGACTTCGAAATTCGAACTTCGAGCTGTCCATGAAAAAGCAGGACTCTTCTAACTGCCGTCCATCTATCTTTTACATCTAGCCTCGATATTTGTTAATAATCAAAACTTTTATTATTCATAATTAAGATTTTTGATTTAGGAGACCAACTTTTGTTCATTAAAAAAATCATATTCCTGTTTATAAAAAAGAAAAAGATTCTTTATAGCAAGTATATATTCGACATTATTAATAAATTTTATTTATTCTTTAATAAAAAAAAACGCTGTTTTACTAAGGAGTTGTCTTTGAAAAGATGTGCTTCAATGCAAAAATTACAGGTACCTAAGAATAGGTCTTCGCCCTACGATTGGAAACATATACAGAGATATATTCACCATCCACCCATCCATCAATCCGTCCGTCCGTCTGTTCGTCCGTCCGTCCGTCCGTCCATCCATCCATCCATCTACATATTCCGTCCACTATTCTTGGGAAGGCTCTGTGGGGGTGGATCGAGTCCTCAGGCACCTCCTCCGTAGAATCCATCAGAAGCTACTGTCATTAGACTTTTCAGCTGTATTCCCAAGCGTGACCCCCTGCGATTATGAATATTATCGAATCATCGATAAGAAGCCTTGCACAAGTTATTTCAGACATGGAATTAGATAGAAGATTGTCATCGTAAATAGAGAATCCTCAATATTTAAGCTAATATATCATCTCTGCTAGCGAGAAAATGAGAGAAAACTTACAATATTAGGAAAAAAATAAAGTAAAATAAATAAAGAAATGTTTCTCTCTTCAAGCAAATATAGAAAATTTTTTCTCACCATACATGCAAAAGTATAATATAAACGTCAGTAGTATGCGCAATTTTCAAACAGGAAACAAATAATAATCATTCATTCTGTTCGCGATATAGATACCATATTTTTAAATATGCATCATATAATTCTTATGGCTTAATTGCAATTTAAGCCATGGTGACTTGCACAAGGAAACAAAAACAGGCGTATACTGGAATACAGTCACTTCGAACATTGTCAAGGACACAATTAATTTGATTTAGCGATGTTGTATAAGAATTATTTCATTTGACAAAGTGAAGAAAAAAATGTAGGCAAAATTCTTAGAATGTTACGTAAATTTTAATTTCAAAATTATCTTCCTTTCTTTCTTTCTTTCTTTCTCTCTCTCTCTCTCTCTCTCTCTCTCTCTCTTTCCTTCCCTGTTTCTTTCCCTGTTTCTCTCTCTCTCTACCTTTCTTCTCCCTGCCGCTCTCTTTCTCTCTCGCATAACCGGCAAGATAGTGTTGTGACAAAATACATCGAAGGAAGGCGATAAATCACTTGTCATGGATATTACTCGGATTCATTCACCAACCATTTGGCGCCACATTTCTTTCCTACCGCACCACCAATGAGAAATGTGTGAACGCTACCATGATCAATTAGCCAGTTTTTAGTGCCTTATCAGAAAGAGAGTAAAGCTATTCTGTTTTCTTATTGATGCTGTACGAGTTATATTCCTCCTGAGGTATACCCTTATCTATAATTTCGTTAATTCCTATAGAAAAGAACACAAAAATTACCGCTACATTGTCACTCGACTCAAATAAAATAGTAACCAAATCGACTTCAATCAAAACCAAATCAACTTCGCAACCTCGTAAAAAAAGGACAATGGTTAATGCGACCTTACATACATTGTAGCTAAAAATCAAATAGAACAGGATGGTCACAGAGGGATTACTATTCATCATAGGCCTGCTTGACGAAAGTTGGTGACTAAACGACAACAACAGCACCGACAACCTAAAACTCGAAATCTCGTTTACCTAAAATCTCTCTATCTCTGGCTGTAGACCCCGTGGTGCGTTGAGTACCAGTAGGAAAACAGTGGAAAGATAGAAGAACCAAGAACCAGTGCCGGTACCAAAATGCTTAGCGCCTCCAGTCAGTCCTACAACATTTCCCTCCTTTTCTCAGCCCTAAAACCTGCCCCGGTTTTCTCAACCTCCCTCTGTTCGCCCACATGAACAAATTTTTCTGCGAATTCCTTCAGCCATAACTCTCTTTACACAACGTGAAAAATACAGTCGAAAAATTATAGTTGCCTCACGCACAAGAAATGTGTAGGATTATTATCGCGTATATCGCTGAGCAAATCTGTTATCAGACAGAACTGTAAATGTTCCACACCTGATCATGTGACACGTCATAACACCATACAGCTCTCTCAGCTCAATCACCCCCCTCTACTCCTATCTCGTCCACCCTCCTCTCTTCTGAAAGGGATTTTTCATATTCTATTACTGAGATTTCGAGTTTTTAATTGAAGTAATACATTTTAAGTTGTTCAGGATTTGTGTGGCACCGTAGATTTTAGTGCTTCCCAACGCTTTTTAGACTGTGGGTGGGTTTCATGAACCGGGGGATCCCGCGCATAACAAAACACAATATATCATATAATATATAATTTAATTATCAGATATAAAATGCAAAAACAACCTGCAGACTGCAGTTGTCAATAACATAGAAATAAAATTTAATGATTTATTCTTACTGAGTAGTCCGGTATAAAAAGATGATCCGTTGTTCGGTGCTGGTCCACGCTCCTGTAATTAGAAAGCCTTCTGTTGATGATCGCCTTGTCTGCCTTGCGTGTAGCACCGGCCCTGTTGAGAACAGAGCACGATTTCGATTTTTCATTAGATCCAATATAGAATATAAAAATGGCATGAATATCACACAATTATATTTCTCCTTATCTAAGAATATGAATGACAACTTGCGCCTATGCAATAAATCAATTTATTGATCTCTTACGATAAATAAATTAATAAATAAAAACATATCTTATTTATTTAAAATAATCCCACTTAGGCAGGGTACTTCATTCTGTTTACGGTAATTCCAAACAAATGTTGCGTATTTAGCTGTT
Organism: Octopus bimaculoides; assembly: GCF_001194135.2. Classification (NCBI taxonomy): domain Eukaryota; kingdom Metazoa; phylum Mollusca; class Cephalopoda; order Octopoda; family Octopodidae; genus Octopus; species Octopus bimaculoides. The sequence continues at coordinate 149,148 of NC_068986.1, forward strand.
TATTTTAACGATTAAATTCATTAAATTCACTAAATAAAATTTTTCTCAATAAAATCCGTTATCTCAAGCTGTAATAATACTGAATATTTAAAATGACACGAGTAAAATGAAACAGCTTGTGCCAAATAATATTGGCTTTTCATGCACACACACTGACACACGCGTGCACAACATATGCATATATATACGCACACAACATATGCATATATAT
>NC_068986.1:149491-151985 GCF_001194135.2 Octopus bimaculoides
TATATATACAGACACACACGTACGCTAATACACACACATATACATACAACGCATAATGTACAGACAGATACACACATACATTCACGTAATACAAGAAAATACGTGAACATTGAGGAATTGTAAGCTTTAGGGTTATCTAAGATATTACGCAAATGATTAGCACGTGAATAAATAATGAACTGGAGGCTTTTACAGAAAGCCGTGTTCTCGTACTATCATGTCAGCAAACAACGCCATCATCTTCTGCTGATTTGCTTTGACAAGTGTTTGCTTCTATGATCGGAAATATTTCAATATATAACATTGAAAAGATTTAAGTTTTGCTTTCCCATTAACATTGATAACTTTTGACTTAGCACTGAGGCAATTATACTTGTAGGCGACAGTCGACGAAGGCGAAACAATACAGTCGCTTGTGCTGTTAGAAATAATAGTCAAAGTTCGTTCATGCTAGAACATCGAGTCTTAAGGAAGATAAGAAAATAACTAAATAATAGACGGGGCAAAATAGTTATGACTGAAGGAATGCCTTTGACCAAAGGTTGAGCTTGTGTTAAAAAAACAACGTTTAACCGAAAAGCTGAAATGTCTAGGTACTTTCCAAGGAAAACATGGAATATCATATCATATCATATCTGTCTGTCTGTCTGTCATTCTATCAAACTTTCTACGACGGGAGCAGGCGAGATGTGTCTGTTAGAGCCAGAATGAATAAAACGAGTACACTTTGTGTACTTGTCTATTTGCAACGCCTTTGTGTCTATGTAAAACTTAGCTGTGCATCTTCGCTAGAAAATGGATCATCGGCCAGTGAAATCATAGAATATATATATTCATTCATCTTAAGATGGTTATACATAACACAGCAAACTGGTAGAATCATTAATATACCGGGCAAAATTCCTAGCGGCATTTCGTCCATCTTTACGTTTAAATTTCGCTGAAGTCAACTTTACTTATCATTTTGAGGTCGATAAAATAAGTACCAGTTAAGCACTGGGGTTGATATCATCAACTTCCCCCGAACTTAGTGGCTTTATGCCAAAATTTGAAATCAATATATCCACATATACACCTCATTTTACTTAACTCGTATTATTTCAAGTCATTTTTAGATATCATTATCACCCAAAACGTAATTATTCTATTTCATTGAGTTCTTTACTAAACTTTGCACGAATATTATTGATATATCTACGAAATACTTTATTCCTGTTACAAATACACACACAGACATGCACGCATATTGTATAAAAGGAGCAAGAGAAAAACTACTGAAAATATTTGTCGGGTATAATCATATGCTTTTGCCTGATGTTTTATGTCGTAACTTTAAGTTTCCTATTTATACAATCAATGAAACGGTTTGGTGCTGTATAAAGAAAAAAACTTGCTTTTGACCAACACGGTGTCGGGCACTTAATATTTTGATTACTTACACAGAAATCACTTATTTTGTCTTTTATCTTACTCGTTTCAGTCATTAGTCTGAGGCCATGCTGGAGCACCCCCTTGAAGAATTCCAGTTGGACGAATCGACCCTAGTACTTATTTTTAAAGCTTACTACTTATTCTATCGGTGTCTATTGCAGAACCGCTAAGTTACGGGGTCATAAACAAACAAAGACTGGTTGTAGTAATTGTGGGGGACAAACGTAGACACAAAGACTCGCGCGCGCGCTCTCACCCACCCACACATAATAGATGCGACGGGCTTCTTTCAGTTTCCACCTACCGAATCCACTCACAAGGTTTTGGTCGGCCCGAGACTATTATAGAAGATACTTACCCAAGGTGTCACGCAGTGGGATTGAACCCGGAACCATGCGTCTGGAAAGCAAACCTCTTACCATACAACCACACCTGCCGCCCATGAGTCGCTTTTAGACATAATACCAGTCTTTCCACAATAACAGACACGGACATAGGCACCTATAAAAAGACATGAATATGCATGCACAAACATACACACATACACATTTGTATGCATGCTTGTGTGAGGGAATGGGTTTTCTAATTTGACATATATGGACGTCACAAGTACATATTTCGGATTTTGTTCGCTGAGAATGCTCTACAACTAAATGGAAAATAGTCGAATTATAACCAATACCTAAGTGAAGTGAGTAACCGTAAGAATGGATCTCGATGCCCATATACTCTTATGTGTTTATATTGGGAAATTTGCTCGTATTCAATGTTACGGCAACATTCTATGTTTCTGTTACAACTCGTTTCTTCAGCATACATAGAAAACTCTGCTATAAATTTGAAGTCGGCCAAAAGGTGCTGATTATAAAGCAACCAGAAAGTAGAAGGTGAAAGACCACTCATGTTTATAGGCAATGCCAACAAGCCTGCCTTAAAAGAATACTGAAAATACCTCCTGAGGGCCTAATAAGCAAAGATATTAAATTAGAAAATATTACATTATTACATAAATCAATTCTCTCTCTCTCTCTCTCTCTCTCTCTCTCTCTCTCTCTCTCTCTCT
>NC_068986.1:152542-157947 GCF_001194135.2 Octopus bimaculoides
AAAATGCAGGTGGCCCATACTTTTTCGAACATACATACTAGCATACATACGTACACACATACAGCACACATGTACACATATATCTATATCAATACATATATGTGTGCTTTTGTATATCTGTGTGTGTATGTGAGAGAGAGAGAGCGAGAGAGAGAAAGAGGACATATATATATATATATATATATATGTATTGATATAGATATATGTGTACATGTGTGCTGTATGTGTGTACGTATGTATGCTAGTATGTATGTTCGAAAAAGTATGGGCCACCTGCATTTTTGTCTACCCGGTGAATTTATCATTTACTCTTAACTTGTCCTTGGTGTCATTATGCATGTACGGTAATGTATCATGTCGAATCCTTTCCGTTCTTCTACCACTGTTGCCTGTGTGTACATATTTATAAACTAGTGATGGCTATCTCTCTTCATGTTTGTGGAGAAAGAACATCTGAGTGCTTACGAGTTATATCATTTTACGAATATCTTATATATTTATTTTCTCTTTGTTTTCGTGGAGAACAAAGCTAAGAATCCTCATATTTAATGAGCGATCATCTAACCATCTCTCATACAAGCAGAAGTGACGTCATTTTACTACGTATGCATGTATCCGTACATATGTGCGAGAATATGTACTTAAAGCACGCACAGGCTATCACACATGCAAACTGCTTCTTTTTAATCTCTATTTTTCTCTTTATTTATCAACTCTTCAAGCGGTTTTTTTTTCGGGTAGATGCAGGGAATATATTAGAATATATCAAAGTGTATGCTAAGTTACGCCCTGATTTAATGGATTTCATGGCATTTTCACTTGTCACGTTTTCCAAAACATATTTACTCATTTATTCAAGGCCGTTTATCAAATGTCACTGTGCACTCATCAGTCTTTTAAGACCCTAAATAGTTTAGATATTTCTCTGTCCTCCGTTATAGCACCAGTCAATCATACATTTTTGTTCATGGGAAGATTTGAACTTTACTATACAAAGTATAAAAATACTCCTCGGTTCTAAAAACCACATATCCTTGAACAGTCAGTTTCTGCTGTCTCTGATGTAGCGAAACAGAGTTAGTGAAAATCTATGGCCTTATGGTTTAGGTGTTCGATTCATGATAATAAGATTATAGTTTCAATTCCATTAAGGTAATTCGATCTCTTCTCTCTTCCCCTTTATATCCCGTTCAATGTCGTCTTTTTATTTGCATGTAAAAAGCGGGGTTCCAGTAGAGTCTTAGCTCTGATATCTAAACCAAACTTACGGCTATCAATAGTATCGGAGTGGTGTGTTTGGAGAGTGAAGGTAATGAGCATTCTTCCTGCTAAGTTTGAACAAAAGATAACAGACGACCCAAGTTGACGAATCGCTAACCTTTCCAACTGTAAGCCAGCGTTCTACTGATGTGGTAAATCATAATCGTAGCGGAATAAAATATTGGTTTCAAATTTTGGCACAATGCCATCAAGTTCAGCGCAGCAGGTAATTTACATCGAGCCCATTGCTCAACTGGTAATTATTTTATCGACTCTGAAAAAGTGAAAATGAAAGTCGACCTCGGCGGAATTTGAACTCGGCTCGTAAAGACAGACGAAATGCCGCTAAGCATTTTACCCGTATGCTGATGATCCTTTTCTACTCTAGGCACAAGGCCCGAAATTTTGAGGGAGGGGTCCAGTCGTTTAGATCGACCCCAGTACACAACTGGTATTTATTTGATCGACCTCGAAAGGATGAAAGGCAAAGTCGACCTCGGCGGAATTTGAACTCAGAAAGTAAAGACAGACGAAATACCGCTAAGCATTTCGCCCGGCGTGCTTAACGTTTCTGCTAGCTCCCCGCCTTATATAGCTGAATAAAATATTGCGAAGGAAAAAAAGAAAAAATAGTAACTGGAATAAAACATTTATTTCTTTGAATGTACATCAAGTTTAATTCTTAGATCTTTCTTCGCTCATTCCATTAAAAAATATATCCCATAAAATGTAAAAATGTAATACATTAATTCTAAAAGTAAAGCATACATAGGAATTAGTTGAAGTAGTTAGATGCAAGAAGGCTTTTAAACGTAGCTGTTGCTTGATGTTTAAACACTGCCACACTTCTTAGATTTCCCGAGACTTTCTCGTTTCCATGCCTACAGTTTCTTTTTTCTTATTTTTGTGACTTATCACTTGTCTCTCTATTTACTCGCTCAGGAAGTCATAAATCTAATGAAGATGACAGGACAATAAATCAAACAAGAATTATTTAGAGTAAATATTTCACTACTTGAAATTCAGCTTTGGTAAGTGCCTCATGCACGCCTTAATAAAGGATTAAGGAAACATTTTAGTATATCGGAGCCTACTTACCATATAAGGCTAAAATATTTTTAGGAGTGTACTTAGTGTCATTTGTAAATTGATATGAATTTTACATAAATACACATGAATACCGGTATTTAAGAAGTTTTTTGTTTACATCAGCTATGCGGATGCGTTTATATGTAAAATAAATGTATATTATGTTATATGATTAGAACATTTAAATGTATGGAGCAGAAGCATGATGAAAAAAAAACAGGAAGAAAATAGGAAGAAAAATTGCAGACAACGAGACAAAGTACAAAAGATTTTTCTGATAGAAATAAGTAAAGTCAAGATGGTAGTCTAAGCACATGAATCTAGACGATAGGCAAAAAGTTTTGAGCTGTCTAGTTTTATTCTATGAACAATCGTGTTAAAAAGATGAGATTTCTGTTTATTCAACAGTTTTTAGGTGTGACCATGTCTGATGCGATTACAGTATTTCAAACATGAACTTTCGTGAAGTTTAAAGTGACATCGCAAATAGAATATTAAGAAAAAGCCAGCGGTTACTTTTAGAGATTTTGTTCCATGTGACAGGATATTCTACCAACGAACTGATGATGTATTTTATTAATTCGTAAAAGTTAATTTTGTTAAGGACTGGAAAACAAAACTAAAAAGAAATACTGAAATAAATATCCCAGTTAAGTTTTGGTCGATTGTCAGTTATTGGCCTAAAGTTTGTCGTTGGTTTTAATGAATTCCATCCTGTAGCAACCACAGTAGCTATAGTTGCTTGAATTCTTTTAAATGGGGACAGCCTTAACTTGGGAGCATTCGGGTTAAGTGTTATGGACCAAATTCGTTGCCATTTAATTATTTACATGAAAAAGAACTTGGAATATATCTAAAAAGTGATGTAACAAGGAATTATCCTGTAAATTAAAATATCTCAATAAAAAAAGCTGGAAGCTAATTCAAAGCAGAAAATTTCTGGAAGAGGTTTAGCAGATATTTTCCCATTATATCCAGCATGCGTTTGAAAATCTTACGGTGCTATTCCAGAAAATATGGGTCGTGAATTACGCGAATAGTGGTAGGACTTCGTGTCATGCTTAATATTTACAAAAGATATGCCCAGAAAAAATTGCTTCCTAAATACAATTTACCGAAGATAATCGCTTTCGTGTCTGAGATTCTGGACCGTCTTCGTTTGTATACTAGATTGAATAAATGCACTCACTCCAGAAATCATTTTCTTTATGGAATCCCGTTCGCACGACTTACTTTTCACAAGACAGACAATAAAGTCACGTAGCAAATTAAAAATGGTTTTTCTCTTCTATTTCTTATATGTATTTCAAACTTTTCTGATTTTATAATTCTTCACGAATCAATTCAAATCATTATATGTTTTCTTCCGTCAGTTTTTTTTTTATAATCTTTATTTCACTATTCTATTTCTCTTTATTGATTAAATCATTTAATTTATATGGTTACGAAGATATCTGAATAGTTAGAATGTGTAAACATGGATGTTTACATATGCGTTTGTAAGCTGAAGACAATGTATATGTGTAGGCATTAATAAGTACGTACATCCACTACGTATACATACATGTGTGAATGTGTGTGTGTGTGTGTGTGTGTGTGTGTGTGTGTGTGTGTGTGTGTGTGTGTGTGTGCATGTGCGCGCGTGTGTATGCGTGTATGTGTATTTATATCAGCAATTCAAACTGTTACGGGTTCCCTTGATAACGTTTTGTTCAAATTGATTTCGGATATATCGAATTGGGTGGTATTCTGTACATTGTACCCTTCTATGTATCAAAATATGCTGGCACAATAAAAACAATAAAAACAATAAAAACAATAAAAACAATAAAAACAATCGTCGTTCCTTTGCGGTGTAGTCATCAAATAAAGATGTGATATTCTCCACTGTTGCTGTTATATTGTGTGTATTTGTATCTGGATATGTATATACATGAACACACATATACACAAACACACACATAGAGAGAAAGGGTGAGAGAGAAAGAGAGAGAGAGAGAGAGAGAGAGAGAGAAAGAGAGAAAGAAAGAAAGACAGACAGACAGATAGATAGATAGATAGATAGATAGATAGATAGATAGTTAGCTGGCCAATAAACAAGCCAGCAAACCAGCAAGCAAGCAAGCAAGCAAGCAAGCCAGCCACCCTGATAGATATGTTGATAGACAGACAAACATACAATCAGATAGACCGGTAGACAGATAAATAGACACAAATGTGCGAATGTCTGTGAGCATGAATGTGCTCGTTGTGTGTGCATGTATGTGTGTGCATGTGAGTGTGTAAGAAGAAGCAATGCACCTAGCCAAATGTACCAAGCAAGTCTAAATGACTGGAAATGTTTCGTCGCCTTAGGATTATGGTAAACGGTTTGACAAGTGGAGGGAATTTAACAGAGAATTTAATATCCGATTTTATATATAAAAATTCCAAGATTTATGACGACAAAATAAATAGGTGGCGACAAAAAGCAAACACAAGTTATCCATCTGGAATACAAAAGACAACATAAAATTGTACGTTGTACAAATACCTACTCGAGATACTTAAGACCTTTGACATGTATAATTAATCTGTGTAATTATTCAACTCCTAATCGCTTGTGCAGTAGGAGTGATTCAGCTGACCTTTCAAAAGACGTATTCTTCTCATAGTCTTGTGGATTTCTGCTGTGATACTTTGACATGAATAATCTTTTCTACTAAAGGGAATTTCGGAGAGGGGATCCCGGTGTGTCACTGGCACTTAATTTATCGACTCCGAAAGGCTAAAAGGCAAAATCGACCTCGACTGACTTTGAACTCAGAACGTAAAGATGGACGAAATACTGCTAAGCATTTCGCCCGGCGTGCTAACTGTTCTGTCAGCTTGCTGCATAATAATTATGCACATACATAAATAGCAAAATACACGCACACGTATATATAGAATCAGTCAGCTAAGACATATGTATAGTTACAGAGATACATACATACATACATACATACATACGCACATTCGCAAACTCATAATGTATATATATATACATGTATATATATATATATATATATATATAT
>NC_068986.1:157957-159612 GCF_001194135.2 Octopus bimaculoides
GTTTCAGTTAACTGCAGCCTTGCTGGGGCACCGCCTCGAAAAGAATTTTCAGCCTATGTATGGACCCCAGTACTTACTTTTTACAAGCCTAGTACTTACTGTACCGGATTATTTTGCCGAACCGCTAAGTTACGGGGACATAAACACACCAGCACCGGTTGTCAAGCGGTGGTGAGAGACAAACACAGACACAAACACCCATACTCATACGTACACACACACACACACACACACACACACAGACACACACATACATGCATATATACGACTGGCTTCTTTCAGTTTCTGTCAAACAAATCCATTCACAAGGCTTTGGTCAGTCCAAGGCAATAGTGGAAGACACTAGTCCAAGGTGGCTCGCAGTCAGACTGAACCGCGAACCATCTGGTTAAGAAGCAAAATTCTTACCACACACCCACACCTATCTATCTATCTATCTATCTATCTATCTATCTATCTATCTATCTATCTATAGTTTTAATTAATTTTTAAAGCCAAAATAGTGCGAGTTATAAGAAATAACACAAGTCGATTATTATATTTCGTGGTTAGATCGTCAGAGATATTGCTTTTGTTTTTTATGAGATGAATTCTGTGTGTGTGTGTGTGTGTGTGTGTGTGTGTGTGTGTGTGTGAATGTATGTATGTGTGTGAATGTATGTATTTATATCAGACATTGATTCATACAACAACAACTCTAATAAGTATGTACATATATGTATGTGTGTGTGTGCGCGCACACAGATATACATGCATGCATACATACATACCTACATATATACTTGCTTTGGTTGACATATATACATGCAGGTATACAAACATACATATATACATACATACATTCATACCTATATGTTACATGTCTTGGTCAGGGAAAGAGTAGGCCATAGCTCAAAAATGTACTCAATAGGTAAAAGATATAGAGTCGATATTACTTTTATTAATGAGATGATGCCTTGCAAGTGTAAAATTGCTTCAGTGTATTGAAGCCAATGTTTGGTTGTGTGTTAGGCACACACACACACACACACACACACACACACACACACACTACACATATATGTGTGCGTGCGTGTGCGTGTGCGCATGTGTATGTATGCACGTGTCTGAGCGTGTGTGTGTGTGTGTGTGTGTATGTGTGTGTGTGTATGTGTGTGTGTGTGTAAGTGTGTGTGTGTAAGTGTGTATCCAAGCTTGGTTCAAATAGCTACATCCACTCCTGTCTCGAAACTGGCTGAGCGTGTCACTGACCGAAAGAAACGTGTGGCTGTGTGGTAAGAAGCGGCGAGCTGGCAGAATCCTCAGCACGCCGGCTGGAATGCTTAGCGGCATTTCGGCTGCCGTTACGTTCTGAGTTCAAATTCCGCCGAGGTCGACTTTACCTTTTATCCTTTCGGGGTCGATTAAATAAGTACCAGTTAGGCACTGGGGTGGGGGACGATGTAATCGACTTACTCGCTTTGTCTGTCCTTGTTTGTCCCCTTTATGTTTAGCCTCTTATGGGCAATAAAGAAATTAGAAGCTTGCTTGCCAACTACATAGTTCCGGGTTCAGTCCCAATGTGTTGCACTTTGGGAGAGTCTTCTGCTATATTCTCCGGCCTACCAAAACTTTTCAAGTGGATTTGGTAGACGGAAACTAAAAGAAGCTCATCG
>NC_068986.1:160430-165332 GCF_001194135.2 Octopus bimaculoides
AATTTTATTTTATGTATAAAGTCTTACAGCTGTTTCAGGGAAAATCCAATGTATCCCTTCATCGGAGACGGTAATAGTAGAGGAATGGATTATTACATCTATAAGAGGAGATTTGTAGTAAGAAGTGAGAGTGATGCGCAGAAAAAGAACAAAGAAGAAACAGTACTTGGAGTATATTTCCATTCCAGCAGTAAACATCCATGTAAAGAATCCTTGTGAGTATTTTCCGGAGATAATTGTAGTAGCAAAGGTGGATGTATATCATATCGTATCCAGAGAACTCTGTGCGTTGTTTACTCAAAGGATAGCCCGAATCGAGTGTGAGATGTGTGTAGGATGAAGAGGTCAAGCCTTAAGACAGGAAGGAAGGGGGGAAGAAGTAATTCAAGTGAGAAATATGGTAGATAGTAGTAAGCAGTTTTAAGGTCAGTTATACTGACGAGAAGGAAGGAAGAAAAAGGAGGGGGAACAAAAGGAAGAAGAAGGGGTGGAAGCATAAGTTTAGTAAATAAATGGAAATGTAGAGAAAAGGAATGTAGGGATGTATCTTTAGGGTTTGGTTGACTTCAATACCCTTCATAACCTTTATGTGTGTGTGTGTGTGTGTGTGTGTGTGTGTGTGTGTGTGAGTGTGAGTGTGTGTATAATTGTATGTATACAGCTATGTATGTGTGTGCGGCTTTGTGTCTCTATTTGTCTCCCCATCACCGCTTAACAACCGGCGCTGTGTTTATGTCTCTGTAAATTAGCATTTCAACTAAAGAGACCGATAGAATAAGTACTAGGATTTTAAAAAGTCCTGGGGCCAATTTGCTCGTCTAAAAACCTCCAAGGTGGTGCTCCAGAATGGACGCAGTTAAATGACTGAAACAAGTAAAAAAATAAAATAAAAGAATGTGGTTTGGTATTCTTCAGAAATAGGTACAACATCAAAATATCCTGACGTATTTATTTAATTTCCATTATGTTTTGAATGGAGATCATATCGAAGTCGACTTCGTGGTTCAATCTTTTAGAATTCGGTGACATATACCTTAGTCAACTACTGATAACAATTTTAATTGGACATTCTATCCCCTAAAATTCCAACCTTTGTGCTAGTATTAGATATAGTGTTGTGCAAATGAAAATACTGATATTATTGATGCGAATAACCATTTTAAAAGTGTTAATGTTTAGCCACTTGGTATTCTATTTCTGGAACTCGATGCATATAGAAATACATATATCTAGGTTTAAGAGTGTGTTATCTCATATGGGGACAAAGAAACAATGCATTCGAAAATTTCGACGCGTATTGTTGCGTTCTGTGTGGCTCTGTGGTAAGAAGTTTGCATCCCAATCACATTGCTTTGGGTTCAGTCCCACTGCGTGGAACCTAGGGGAAGTGTTTTATACTATAGCCACGGGCTGATCAAAGCCTTGTCAATGGATTTGGTAGACGGAAACTAAAAGAATCTCATCGTGTGCTCACAAACACACGCACATACATACATACATACATACATACATAGTACGTATGTATGTAAGTATGTATAAAATAGTAAATACGAATGGCGTTTATAATTTACAGCTGTTTCGGTAGAATCTTATTTAATGTAAAAAATTACATCATGAAATATAATCTGCGATCATCAGGTAAAATTTTAAACAAGATTTTAAGCAGTCGACCTGGACATAGCCAACATTTCTTGGGCTAGTGTGTGTGTGTGTTTGTGTGTGTGTGTGTTTGTGTGTTTGTGTGTGTGTGTTTGTGTGTGTGTGTTTGTGTGTTTGTGTGTGTGTGTTTGTGTGTGTGTGTTTGTGTGTTTGTGTGTGTTTGTGTGTGTGTGTGTGTGTGTGTGTTTGTGTGTGTGTGTGTGTGGGGGGATCCTTGTCTTTGTGTTCGCGTTTGTTCCATAAAAGATAGCGCAATTATTATATTCTGCAATAGTTGATATTTACCCATAATGTCATTAACAGACATCAGCCTGAAACTTTGTGATATGTTCATATATGGTGCAATGTAACCTTAAACAGACGAGCAAATATCAAAGTTTTCAGTTGTGATAGATGAACAAATGTAGTTAACAGTTTATAGAAATAGTAGCAATCTAGAAAGTTTCTTTCTAGAGGAATAGATATTTGTTATCTACATTTCATAATTTGCCAGTACTCCGTGAAAGAAAGAATATGTGAAATTTAAGATATTTGGTGATGTATAATGGTAGAAGCAGGAATGAAATGTGCAAGATCTGATAAAAGTGGAGGACTATAAACTAAGATTTACTGGATGTGCTATGTTTATTTACGTGAAACTGAGCCTAAAAGAGCAACTTAAATTAAAGGTATAGTCTGACCTGTGTAGGAGAGATAACAACAGTGTTATTGAAAATGTGATGTGAATAGCGGTGAACAGTGGCGGACTGGGTCTAAAAATATTGGTTACCAGGAGACTAAGGCGGCCACCCGCAACTACAATGCTATGATTTGATTTTTTTTTTTTTTTCTTAAAGGTACAAACACAGCCAGGCTGAAATAATTAATGCATTCTTCCAGGAGTGAATAAAACATTCTCAAACTTGAGGGGATAGGCCCCTTAAGATACTAACATGGGCCCCCATATATGGATTCTAATGGCGCAGGGGCCCACTTGCCATCGGGTAAGCTGGCAACCTCGTTAGTCCGCCACTGGCGATGAAAGTTGACCGAAAGTGTTATGTGCTGACATTACAAGTTAGTGCTGCGTCACATGAACCAGATTATGATGAATGAAGTGATGTGGTAATATGATATACAGCAAATCGATCCATTCATCCAACACATGCCAGTATAGAAAAACAAACCAGCATGAAAAGAAATAAAGACAAGCATTAAAAAGACAGCGACGAAAAACGATAAGGAAAAATAAGATGATTAAAACGAAAACAGAGATTAAAATGATTATAATTATCTAACTTTCTGAGGCTCTGTATAAAAATGCCAGAATATTCCTAGCACAGTGCAATGAAACATGTTAAGTAAATTATTCACACTCCTTTATCTGTTGCCGCTTTGTAGAAAGGTTACTAGGGTGAGAACTATTATTTATTAACACAGTGCATAGCACTGATTTAATGGAGATAATAAAAATAATGAATAGATTACATAAAATGCAAATAAGGCTAGATACGATAGGTAGGCACGCAATAGGTAGTCCTCAACAGAAATAGGTTCATAAATATTTTAATAAATGGACATTTGATACTGAAGGTTAAATATCTCGTTATTTGTTTTCACTCTGCTCTCTGCAATTAGCAACGTAACAGTAAATAATGATTGTAGAAGGAAAAATCTAAGATGTAATCAACCAACCCTGCTGGATCATTCGATTTTTATTCATAAAACAAACGAGTGACATGATAGCTTAAGATCATAGTAAAAAAAAAAATCATTGTATTTGTTTTTATCATCGCCCAAGTTACGTATATTGAGCTGAGATATATATTCATGATATATAAGAGCTATATCAATAGTGCAGGAGATATACAGGCAATGGCTGTGTGGTTAAGATGTTGGCATTGCTCATATGCCTTTTAGAGTCTGGTCCGCTTGAGTAATAATCGAATGAATACGATCGTGAATACAAACGGCGAAAATGGGCTTCTTCCGAAGTGTCTTTGGAGATACTTTATTGTGTGCATAGCCAGAAAATCAAAGAGGTTTTCTAGGTGGGGCCTCTCCTTCACTGAATTTGGAGATCACAGCACCGATACTACGGAAATGTGGAAAGAATACACCAGGAAAGAATCGATAGACAGATTTTACGGGCAAAAGCAACTGACAGGTAACCCAGAGGCAGACCACGAGCAAGTTGTTTGGATATCATCAATGAGCTGCTCGGTCAGTCTCTTTTCGGGTTCCAGCTGGATCATTTAGAGACGGTTGATTGTGACGGGAGCCAATGGAAGACGGAATAAAGGTCTCTTCCCCCATAACACTTCCAGGAATTAAGCGGGTGACAAAGACGAGTGGACATTTACTTAGACAAATAATCCCCACCCATAGGTACAGGTACCTGTATATATTGGTTTCAAATGTTGGTACAAGGCCAGCAATTTCGGTGGTAGAGGAAACACGATAACATCGATCGCAGTGTTTAACTGGTACTTATTTTATTGACTCTGAAAGGATGAAAGACAAAGCCGACCTCGGCGGCGTTTGAACTCAGAAGGTAAAGACGAAAGAAATGCCTGGCATGCTAACCATCCTGCCAGCATGCTAACCACCTTGCCAGCTCTTTGCCTCTAGGTCTGTATATATCGATTTCAAATTTTTGCACAATGCCAGTAATATCGGGGTAGGGACTAAGTCCATTACATAGATTAGAGGCTAGGGAATGTGTGCGCCGGGGGACGCACCCGAACACTTGAAGACTAGAGTGAAGTCAGAGTCATCTTCACCTTGTCTTTGGTGTTTGTGGGAATATTTTGATCAGACCCTCCACACAATTAATTCTTCATAACTTTAAGGAAAAATGGATATCTTTTAAAGAAATATATTTTATTCGTATTTTAATTTGGACTCAAGAAGTGCAGAGTAATCCCAGAGGATGGTGTAATTTTCACCTTCGACGATTGGCTCCGGAGGATGTTCATACCAGAAGGCAGGAACGCCGATTTTGCAGTGTTTACATATTTTCCAATGTCATACCCTATTGAGGTGATATTTGTATTCGTTTGGTGTCAGCACAGGACATGCCGAAACGAGATGGTCTATTGTTTCCTCAAATGTGTAGCAGAATCTGCATTTAGGGTCAGAACCGTTTTTGAAGAACGCTAGCCATTATTATTATTATTATTATTATTATTATTATTATTATTATTATTATTATTATTATTATTACTATTATTATTATTATTATTATTATTATTATTATTATTA